>NC_133618.1:269478453-269755953 GCF_048593235.1 Sminthopsis crassicaudata | reverse complement strand
TTCTTAAACAATCATATTCTCTTTATCCTACTAAGAAGTTCCTCTGGAAACAGGTCTCCCAAACAAGAAAAAGGTCCCTTCCTTCCTACCTAAGTATATAGGCTATGTGATATGAACTATAGAACTATAAAACAGAATTTATTCGATCTGACAAAGAAAATACGAAGACTTGTCCTTGATTGAATAGTCGGGACAATGCCTCTCTCTCTAGCAAGTCTCAGCTTCCCAGAAACCATCATGTTACCAGATTTACACTATCCTACCTTGACATACAAAAAAAACCTTGTAGTTAACCAGAAAGGCAAGCAATTCTTGCCCTTGGCAAGTCCTATCTCTCTAAGAATCTGAAAGGTCATTCAGAATAAGATTACTAACAAGGGCTGGCCTTCCCACCAATCCTCTGAGAGAAAAGTACTCAGGGATATGAAAGTGGATCCTTCACACACCTCCTCCTCTCTCCCCACTACTTCCCCTCTCCCCCCACCTTTCTAGTCCAAATCTTACAGTACCAAGAAGGGTTTACTTTACTCCCCCTTGCCAATCATCAGCTCCAGCTCCTAATTAGTTTAGAAACTACTCTATTTGGTCTTCTTCCTCATTACTGGATATTTGATGTATTATCTTCTAGAGTTTTGCATAGATCTGTAGGTCTTCCTCCAATGAATCAAGTCATTGTCTTTTTGTAGACTGATTTTTTTTCTTCTGTTTCTCCATTCTTTAGTGTGCAGCCTCTACTTCTTATGCTCAGTCCCTTTTTTAAAGGCTAGTCTCAAGATTATATGAACTTATTGTTTAGTCATTTCAGTAGTGTCCTACTATTTGTGGCCCTATTTGGGGTTTTTATAGCAAAAAATACTGGAGTGGCTTGCCATTTCTTTCTCATTTTACAGATGAGGAAACTTAAGACAAACAGAATGAAGTGACTTGCCCAAGGTCACACAGCTAGTAAGTATCTGAAGTCTGATTTGCACTCAAGTCTTCCTGACTCCATGTCTGCTACTCTAGGCTATAAGGCAAAGGAAGTAGAGATAATAGGATAAAAATTCTTATTTCAAAGTAAAATCATCATATCTGCTTGTAATTATTTGCATTTAAAATATATTTGCATAGATTGGAGAAACTATAAAAGTTTAAATTATAATTTTAATTATAATAATTTAAGTTATAATATTTAAATGATAATGATTTAAATTGTAATTTAAAAAATTGGGTTAATCGACTTTCCTGGTATTTTTAATAACATTAATAGGAACCAAATCAGCTTTTTTGATTCCCATATTACACTATTGATTCTGATTGCATTTGGCTTTATAAAAATACTCCGATCCTTTTCAGATAAATTGCCATCTAATCTTGCCTCCCCATTCAGACCTTGTGAAGTAAATTTAAAATAATAAGATATAAATAAATAAAAATAATAAAACCAAAATTCACAAATAAAATACATCCATCCCAATGCAATTTCATCTTATTAAATTCAGCCTGTTGTCCTAGCAAGAACTTTCCGGACCATCATCTGGTGTTCTAGTTACCTCCTCTTAGCTTTGTAGTATCTTAAATTTGATAAGCCAATTATCCATCATCTATCCATCCATCCATCTGTTTATCTATTCATCATGTATCATCCATCTATTTATTCATCCATCTATCATCTATCATCACCTATCATCTATCAATCATCTATCTCTGTTTGCCTCTTTCTATCTGTCTGCCAGTCTCTCTCTGTCTTCAAATTCACTGAATACAAATGTTAAACTCTACAGAACCAAGGACACATTCCCAGAACACACTTCCCTCTTCTCCCTTATCTCCCACCATATTGACACCAAACCTTTAATTAATTAATTTAAACCCATTAGATTGTGAGCTCTTTGAAGGCAGAGACTATCTTTTGCCTCTTTCTGTATCCTCAGAGTTTAGCATAATTTCCAATACATAGCATAGCAACAGTAATAATAGCCAACATTTATATAGTACTTGCAGTATCAGGCACTTTTGTAAGCCTTCATTTGATAATAGATGTTTAATAAATGTTAATGACTGAATGAGTCATTAACTCACTGGCCATTCCCCCCCAGTACCAAATTCACCTAATTGTGTGTTTTCCTACTTTATGCTTCTCTATCTTCTCCATCATGATGATATGAAAATGTTTCATTGAATACTTTGTTAAATTATATGTAAATTATATGTATAACATTCCTTAATCTACTACTTTAGTAACCTTCATTTAGTAGTTTTAGCATTTAACTCTCAGAGTTTTATGAGATGATATTATCTGGAAAGTGCTTTTGTTGTTGTTATTGAATTGTTTCAGTCATGTCTGACTCTTCATGATCTGACAGAGATACTGAATTACTTTGCTATTCTTCTACAGCTTATTTTACAGTTGAGGAAACTGAGACAAAGGGAATTAAAGTGGCTTGCTCAGGGTCATGCTAGTGAGTGTCTGAGGCCAGATTTGAACTCAATAATAGGAATCTTCCTGAATCCAAGCTTTGTGCCACACATTTGCCCATTCTCTATCGATGAATACTTTCTTAGTTTTGTACTCATTAATTGAGATCCCTCTACCGTTGACTCTCAGATATGTACATCCAGCCTGTCTCTCTCTTGAGTGCTAGTTCTATAACATGAATTGCTTAGTGGACAATCTAGCCATTATAGCACATTTATTCCACATAAACAATACTTCATCTATCCTTTTTGTGATCCCTAGACTTAGCTTGCTCCTCATATCTGCACCTTGGAATTCCAGATGCCTAGGTGGCAGTGAGGTGACATAGTAGATAGAACACCAGTCCTGGAGTCTGGAGGACCTGAGTTCAGCCCTCAACATGTACTAACTATGTGGTCTGACTGTCTTCCCCACCTTCCCCCCCAAAAAAGACAGCCCAACTTCTATCACTATCTCTACTTCCTAGCTGCTTCTATGTTCCCTCCCAAAACTGCTTTGCATTTCTTTTGTAAAACTTACATATACATATATATTTATCTATTGTATGTATATATATATATATATATATATATGCATAAATGTCCCTGTTCTTCCCTTCTTCTCCCCATTTCTTCATGGCCTCATTCAAATATGAACTCCATGAAGGCAGGAACTTTCCCCACTTATCTTTGAATTTTCAGCACTTTATATAGTGCCCAGAACCTAGTAATCCCATAAGTACTTGATTTCAGTTTTTAAGACCTCTCCCTAAACTAATTTTATAAGTAAAATTTCAGTAATGCTGGATCAAATACTATGACTCAGTTAAATTTGGGGTAGCTCCTGTGCTTTCTTCTCCAATCCTACTTAGCATTTCTCTTAAATATAATCTCTTGTCTATCTGATGTTGCCATGACTTCTGGACTTAGAACATACACCTTTTTGCTTTGCTTCTACTCACAGCTTCCCCTCAAAGCTTTTACACTACTGTTTTTACTAAGCATGTGTCAGTCTCGCCCTTTGGAAATTCCCACACTCAGTCTTCTTCCTTTTTCTGGACAAGAAGTGATATTTGTTTACTATTTCCTTGTGCCCTCTCTGCTCCCTATCCTCCTGGGTGTTTGTTGCTCCCTGGACAAATATTATTCTATTTTTCTCTCTCCAGAGCTTTTTCAAGTTCCATGAATTTTATCTGGCTTTCTTGGTTCTTTTCTCTTAGAGACTCCCATTGGAATCCTCTAGAATCTAGCCTTCTCCACTTTTCAGGATCTTGATTTTCTGTAATCTTAGCTTTGACTTATGGAAGTCTATTAGTCTTTCAAGAAGCCCAAGTATCCCTATTCTGTTCCTGCCCCCAAACACTCACTCTCTCTCTCTCTCTCTCTCTCTCTCTCTCTCTCTCTCTCTCTCTCTCTCTCTCTCTCTCTCTCTCTCTCTCTCCTTGTGTTTCTCTCTGTCTCTGTCTCTGTGTCTCTGTCTCTCTCTGCCTCTCTGTCTCTGTCTCTGTCTGTCTCTGTCTCTGTTTCTCTCTCTATTTCAATCAGTCCATATCAGCTGGGGCACTGAACAATAATTTTCCTTTGCCTGACTTCAGGGCTGACTCTCAAAAGGTGTTTAAGCCTGTCAATCAATGGGCCCAACAAATAGTGAAAAATTGGGCCCAACTGTTCTGGGAACAGAAGGCAAAGGGGCATTTGCCCCCAAAGTCTGAGGATAAATCTGCGTTTTTCAAACTTTTAGAGCAAGGATGTAGGAGATCAGGGGGAAATTGGTCATTTCCCAGCACTTATTGAACATTCATTATAACAGATACTTTGGAATAGAAAGTTGGACACATGCAAAAGAAACCAAAGGCAAGGTGGATAGAAATTGAACATTGAACATGGTATTGAGCAATAACAAGAGAAATGGAGAACTCTGATTGAAACCTTTTGCAACTTTAACTAGGAGTATCTGCAGCAAGAGCTCTGAGCCGCCTTTGAGTGCACAGAACCCCTTTGGGCTAAGGGCCCGGAGACTATGGCCTCATTCGCTAAGCTAAGCTTCATAGTCAAGAATGCAGCTGGCTGAGAAAATCCCATAATGCCAGTCTTGGCAGATCCTGCCCCATTCACTACTTCCAGGAACACAGAATCTAGGGCAGGAAAGGGATCTTAGGGATCACTGAGTTCAACAACAGCTCCCCCCCAACCCTGCCCCTGCTCATTTTACAGATAAGAACACGGAAGCCCAAGGCCACACATGGTGAATGTTGCAGAGCATTCCAACCCAGATTAGAGGCAGTGGGGCAATAACAAGAGCTCTGGGTTTGGGGTGAGAGGACCTGGATTTGAATCCCAAATCTATCATTACTGTGTGATCATGAGCAAGGCACTTATTCTCTCTTTGCTCCGGTTTCTTCATTAGTACAATGAAGTCCATGAATTTTGGACTCCAAAATCAATACTCTTCCCACTACACCATTCTTTAGCCCCTGATCTGATCACTGGAATGGGTCCAAAGTCAAATATGGATCATTCACAGGGCCAAGGATCACAGCCTGATCCTGACTTCTAGTATTATTAGTCTTGTCAGAGCATCCTTTGTAATTTAAAGATCCTTTTGCCTTCTCTTTGGACGGTTCTAGGGATGAACTTCCCAACTTCTTATCCTTTTTTCTCCAACAAACAGGAACTCTAATTTCTTTAAAGCATATAAGTCAGGAAACTAACAGAGAAAAAGACGCTCATTCTGTGCTCATCTTGAAGAAAGCCAAAGAGAAAGATGTTAGGGGCAGCGAGATGGATAGAGTGATAGACCGGAGAAGACTTGAGTACATATCTAATCTTGGATAATTACTAGTTGGTGCACCAGGGCAAGTCACTTAACTGCTGCCAGCTTCAGTTTTCTTATTTGTAAATGCAGGGTGATAGTATCACTTATCTCCCAGAACAGGCTGGGAGGATGAGATAATATTTGTAAAATGCTTTGCATTTTAAAGTACTACATAAATGTAGCTATTACTTTTTTTTTAGAGTTGATAATATTGGAATTTAACCCTACTGAGCCAGGTGAAAAAAACCCCACCAAAAGAGCCAGTGATTCTGTGGCAAAATTCAATTGAAATTTTAAAAAAAAAGGTACAGTTCTTCTGCAAATAGATATTCCCCTGCTTTAACAGGTAAATCTTTGAGGAGGGCAAGCAGGAGAATAGAAGGACACCTATTCCAAACCAAAGATTAAGCTTGAAAACAGGCTTTGTTGGATCACTGTTGGTTTTCTGTTTCCAACAACTGTCTACATCTGAGAAAACGAAGAATATAGGGTTAGTCAGACTGGAGAGATTCTAAGAGAAGGTAATATAGATGGCTTGGGATTGGGACGGGAGGAGAAGCACATAGGCTAGATGTGAATGTTAGCAAAGCCAAGTGAAAGACTTGGAAGGAAAATGCTGAATAAGGAAGGGCCAAACAGCAGCACTCTATTGAGGGGTAGATGCTAATCAGCTTTTGCTTCAAGCCCAACAAAGGGCATTGATGGAGCTTGGGTGAGTGAGACTGGTTTGGATGGAGGACTCAGGAACTTTCTTATAATTAGGGCAAGAAGAGGTTAGATGAATCCATTCTAGAAATGTGAAGATCAGGTTTTAAAAAAAAAGGAGGAAAGATTTTGGAGAAAACTTCCCAACCTTCCCCATGGGATAACCTTTTAGATTCTTTGAGAAAATGTAATTTCTAACAAATTTTAGGGCATTTCTTCCATGGAGTTCTCTTTCTTTTAGAGACTAACTATGTTAGTAAACATGATAATATTATTTTCTTACAATGATAAAATAACTTTAGATCTGGGAACAAAATAAATATTAACATTTTCATTCCTGGTCCTCCTCTTTCCCTCCCCCCCCAATCCCCACCCCACTTAAAAAAAGAGGAAAGCAGAGTTTCTTCATAGTTCAAACTTTTTGGAAATTTTAACTTTCTAGACCAAACGAGTACAATTTCTCATACTTAGTCATTTCAGGAATGTCCTTAATCCTTTGAGTAGTGAAACTCTTTATATTGTTTTCTGACTAATGTTCTCCTTTATCATCCCTATCAATGATAAACATATTGAAGTTCCTCTGGGTATATGGCTTTATGCTTCTGTATGTGGTTGTAACAAAGAAATAGACAGCATGGTTCCTGTCCTTGAGGACAACAAGGAAAACTGAGATGCAGAGAGATGCTAGAAAGGATATGGGGAGTCAAGGATTAAAAAATTTTTTTTTTACATTTAAAAAAAGTTGTTATGTTTTGTCTTTATATCCTAAATCTTTCCCAATGTGTCCCTATTTCTTCTTCTCTCTGTCTAGAATATCCAGCCCTCATAACAAAGAATAAAATTTAGAAAAAAAATTTAAATCACTGGATTACAAGGTTTGTTGTTGTTCACTAATTTCAATCATTTCTAGTTCTCATTTTAGAGTTTTCTCAGCTAAGACACTGGAGTGGTTTGCCATTTTATTTTCCAGCTCATCTACAGATGAAGAAACTGAGGCAAACAGGGTAAAGTATCTTGCCCTGGGTCACACAGCTATAAGTGTCTGAGGTTGTATTTGAACTTAATTAAACAGAAGACTAGAAAGATAGGAAGAGGCAAAGTTATGAATGGTTTTAAAGGCCAGATGGAGGATTTTACATAATAGGAAATAACTGGAATTTTTTTGAGTTGGTGGTGGGGCAACTGGTCTGATTTACACTTTGGAAAAATTATTTTGGCAGCTAAGCAAAGGATGAATTGGAATGATGAGAGACCAACCAGATGCCATTAGAATAATCCTAATGTAGGGTGAAGAGAGCCTACATTAACACGGTGACAGTATGATATAAAAAAGGTAGGTTTTTCTAGAAATGAAAAGGTAGTTGTGGAGGTAGAAATGATATTGACATCATGTGTAATGTCTTACACTTATTCACCTCCATTTCTGCAGAAAAGGGATGGAGGTCCTTTTCTTTGGAGGGAGGGGGATAAATTTGGTCATTCTAATTCCCCAGCATTTAACTATTTGTGACTATTTGGTAATTATTGTTTCCACTTACATTTTGTAGCCATTGTTAATATATTCTTTTTCTGATACTATTTATTTTGCTTTGCATCAATGCATATGAGCCTTCTCACATTTCTCTGTATTTATCCTATTAATAATTTCTTACAGTATAACATTTCATTTTATTCATATACCACAATTTGTTTAGACATTTCCAACTGATGTCCATCTATTTTGTTTCCAGTTCTTTGCTACTATAAAAAAATGTACTTTAAATATTTTGGTGCATATGGAGGATTCTTTTCATGGCTGATCTCTTTGAGGCATAAATTAAGCAACATGACCTCTGGAACAAAGTGTATGTACATTTTACTCACTTTCCTACAAATTCAAAACTGCTTTCCAAAATGGTTGAAAACATTCACAACTTAACCAACAGTGCATTAGAGTGCCTCCAACAGTTATACATAACTTTAAATTTGTGACTTGAACTTAAATTAAAAGTTTAACTTAATTAGAATTTTAAAATTCTAAATTAAAAATTCTGAATAAAACAATTTTGACTTTGGACAAATACTTCCCTTATTCTTGCTTCAATTTCTCATCCTCTGAGTAACAGAATAGATTGTCATTGCTGGCACCCTCTCCAACCTCCATCTCTTGGTCTCCTGCCTTGGAAAATAAACCTTTGCAAAAAACATCTCATATGTCACAAAATATTCATATCCATTTATCTATTTGTCTGTCTGTCTACCTACCTGTCTATGCTAGAGAATTGAAAACAAAATATATTTTCATCAAAAGGAGTATCTAAACAATTTGTAAAATGTAAGAAAATGATAAATCTGAAGATTGCATCATCTGGTACAGAATGAAGTAAAAAGAAGTGCACAAACAATATACAAAAATATTACAACAATGTAATTGGAAAGAACAAAATAGCCGAAACTACCTGCGATACTATTATGAAGACCAAACATCTCTGAAGAAAAAAAATAAGAAAATGTTCCTTCTTTCTTTGCAAAGGTGGGGACTCTGTGTGAAACACTGCATTTGTCATTACACTTGTTGATGCATTTTAGTTTTGCAGAATTCCTTTTTTTATTCATTATTCCACGGGAAAGTTCTCTGAGTAAGGAAAGGGGAGGGATGTATGTGGAAATGAGTGAGTGGTAAAAAAAAAAAAAAAAAAAAAAAAAAACCCAACAACCATAAAAAGTAATTTAAAAAGAAAAAAGTAAGCTTCTACATCCTGTTCTGAGGACTCCAAAAATGGACAGCCATATCTGAGAGTATGCCTCAGGCTAACTCTAAAAGTCTCATTTGAATAGTCTGCCAGCTATAAGAACCAGGTGTCTCCCACTGAGCATCATTGTTTTCCTTCAAAGACCCTGACCTTCTTCATTTCCTGAATACCTCCATTGGGGGCAGAATAGATTAGGGATTATGGTTTTAGATGAATGGGTTGGTAGTTTCTCTCCTCAGCAGGGGGTTCTGTTTCCTCCTCCTGTCTCCTCCTTCCTGGATCTGAACTCCTGTTTTTTAAAAACAGTGGCATAAACCACAAATCTATGGGGCTGCTGGGGAAAGGGTGGTGAGAGAGGAAGGATGTAAAAGCAGAGATGAACAGGCAACCTTCCCTTGTTCACCCGGTGGCCTAGAGACTGCCTGAGACATAACTGGACTCTCTGGTGCCATGATAACAAGTTCATAGCATCCCAGCTCTAAAGCTGAGACTCTGAAGACGTCGAGTGTCCCTTTGGTAGTCTGGGGGAGCTGATATATCCCTTCTCAGAATAAGGTTGTTCTTTTTAAAAAATTCATAGATTTAATGAAATGCTAAATTTAAATAAAGATGTCATGTTTTTCCCATCCAAGTTTATGGACCCTCCTGAAGTCTCACTACCACCTAAACTCATGGTCTGTGGATTTCAGGATAGGAACCCCAGGTCTAGCTTCCAGCTTCTCAGATTGTGGGTTGTGACATGGATTCTCTTATGGGAAGGTGTCATGAAATTGTGATATATTATCAGTAAATGTTTAATTGTGTGTGTGTGTGTGTGTGTGTGTGTGTGTGTGTGTATCACATAAAAATATATTTTTTAAAGCTTTTTATTTTCAAAACATATTCAGGGTAATTTTTCAACATTGACCCTTGCATAGCCTTCACATAAAAATTCTCAAGAGACTCAGGAGTTTTTTCCTGGGCCAGACGTTGACCTTGGTCCCCCAATACAACAGCCCTAGCAGAAGACCTGTCTTAATCTCTGCACCCATCTCTCACAGGATCCCAGGTCCCTCACTCCTGTGAGCTCCCCTCCAGGCTTTCTCCATGGTGATCTCTACCATTTCAGTGCTCTCCCTCCCCTCCTCCCCCTGACCCAAGTGTTGCTTGCTCTGCTTTTCTAAGGTCCCTATTTGGACTCTGGCCTATCCCTGCCCTGGCTGCCCTCCCCTTTGCCCACCCCCTCCTAGCACATACAGACCATCCAGCCCTGGAGTAAATAAACAGCCAGGCAGGGACCCAGACAATGGGCCTTGGCGAGGAGTTAATCAGCTCGGCCTCTCACATTAGCCGAGTGTGACTGGAGCTGGCAGGGGGCCCTGGCCCGGCGCCAGCAGTGATTATGACTAGACGGAGCCAGTGCAGACTTGGCACGGAGCAGACTCCACAGCTGGGGGATTAGGTAACGTTAGGCCCATGCAGGCCGCCCTCTGACAGGAGTGACCGCTGCTTCTACCTCCATGCTCATGGGCTGGGGCAAGCTACGGCCCCCTACCCTGCTCCTTTGGATTCCCTTCCTGGCTAGCTAGGCAAGATTACAGAATGGGGGGCAATGCCAGGAGGAGGCATCCTGAGTGATGCTGCAAAGGAAGGATATGGGGTACTAAGTGCTTATCTGTCTCTGTCCATCACTCTGACCTTTAAAGTTGAGAAATGGACTTTCCTCACTCCCTAGGCTTCTATTAATACTGTTAATTCTAATTCCCTCACTAAGTCTCCCTCAAATTCAAGGCTATTTTAGACACTTTATTAAAAAATTCGCCTGCCTTTTGGACATGGCCAATGTGAGAAATGTTTTATTTACTGATGCATATTTGCTATGAGGATTTACTTTTTCTTTTTTCTTTTCTAAGAGGAGAGGTGGAAGGAGAGAAAACTAATGTTTGTTAATTGAAAAATTAAAAAAAAATTTACCTGCCACAGTTCTGGTGAAGGCTGAAATTTATTTATTTATTTATTTATTTATTTTTGGAAATCTATTTATGCTTGGATTTTTCCAAAAGCTAAAGAAAGCAACATGGAAAGTATGGGGTGAGATGAGACCATATTTCTTTCTGAAATGCCAGTCCAAACTCAGGATTCTCACCATATACTTTAAAAAATGTCATTGATATATTTTATTTTTATAAAAACATCTTTTATATTGAAGAATTAAAAAAATAAAAATAGAAAAAGCAGTTCCCCAAATCTAACATATCACCCCATTGTGAGATCTAGAGACCCTGCTGCTACAAAGGAGTAAGAGACATTTTCTCATCTCTGCTTCAGGACAAGCTTGGCTATCATAATTTTTAAAAAAATTATAGTGTTTTGTTTTGCTGAATACATGCAAAGATAGTTTTCAGCATTCACCTTTGCAAAACCTTTTGTTCCAAAATTTTTCCATCTCTCCCCCTTACCTCACCCCCTCCCATAGACAGCAAACAATCTGACATAAGTTAAACATGTGCAATTCTTCTAAACATATTTTCAAATTCATCATGCTGCACAAGAAGAATTACAAAGGGAAGAAAAAGCACAAGAAAAAAAGCAAATCATCAACAACAACAACAACAACAAGATGAAAATATTATATTGCAATCCACATTCAGTCTCCTTAGTTCTCTCTCTGGATGTGGATGCTCTTTGCATTACAAATCTATTGAAATTGCCTTGAATCACCTCATTGTTGAAAAGATTGGCTGTCATATTTGCAGTGTTCACTTTCACTTTTCCCTCAACGCATTTGGATTTTTAAAAATGTTAAGTTAAATTAAATTAAAATTTTAAAATTGAGATCTTTTGTTTGTGCATTATATTTTCCTCAGCCGCTAGGCAGCACAATGGATACAGTGCTGAGCTTAGAGTCAGGAAGATTTGTAATCAACTCTGGCCTCAGACACTTAATAATATGTGACCCTGAGCGAATCATTTAACTCTGTTTGCTTTAATTTCCTCCTCTATAAAGAAGGAAATGGCAAACCAATCTAGTATCTTTGCCAAGAAAACCCCAAATGGGGTCATGAAGAGATGGACATAATTGAACATCCATCCATTCATCTGACCATATTTTCTCAACATATCATCTCTCACATTATAACAAAGAATTTAAAATGGGGAGAGGCAAATTTAGCAAAAACTAATCAACCCATTTAAAAAGTGAAATTGTGTAAAATGTTGCACATCTATAGTTTTCCATCTTGGCCAAAATATAGAAAAAAGTGACTTTTCATATCTCTTTCTAATATAGATTTATGAAATGTTGCATTCAGATTGTAATAGACTATGTGGGGTCCACATCAATTCAAACATTGCTCTAACCCACTTCCCACACACACACACACACACTTTTAACCCTCTCCTCCTTCAATCTGCCATAAATTGTTTATGTAACATTATATTAATGAAAATGAAACATTTGCTTAAAATAGAAACCCAAGGTAAAACATGAAAAAGTATCAAGAAGCCATTTGATATAACATTTTAACACTCTTTCCCCAAAGTTTAGCTTCTCCAAACACCCAAATCTTTTTTTTAGGTTAAATATGTGCAATTCTCTTAAACCTGTTTCCATATTTGTCATATTGCGCAAGAAAAATTACACCAAAAAGGGGAAAAAAACATGAGAAAAAAAGAAACAAAAATTGAAAATGCTATGCTTCATATTCAGTTTCCATTGTTCTCTCTCTGGATGCAGATGGCATTTCCCACCCCAAGTCTATTGGAATTGCCTTCAATCACCGCATTATTGAGAAAAGCCAAGTCTCTCACAGTTGATCATCACATAATCTTATTGTTACTGCAAAGACCTGAATCTTATAAGATAAGGCTTCTCTTCCTGGAGATGGGCCGAAATGACAGTAAACTGAGAACACTTGGAATAATTTCTCTTTACACTGGGGTACACACTTTAGCTTCATTCTTCAGAGCTAAAGGATGGTTGAAAATGATAGGGTGGACATCAGTTGGGGAATGGCTGAATAAGTTATGGTATTTGGATGTAATGGAATATTGTTCTATAAGAAATGATGAGTAGGATGATTTCAGAAAGGCCTGGAAAGACTTACATAAATTGATGCTGAGTGAGCAGAATCAAGAAAAACTCATACACAGCAACAAGATTAGGTGATGATCAACTGTGATGGATTTGTCTCTTTTCACCAATAAGGTGATTCAAGGCAATTTTAATAGACTTGGAATGGAAAGAGCCATTTGCATCCAGGGAGAGAACTATGGAGACTGAATGTGGATCAAAGTACAATATTTTCACCTTTTGTTGTTGTTTGCTTGTTTTTTTTTTTCTTTTTCATGGTTTTTTTTTTCCTTTTGATCTGATGCATGATTGAATATAGAAAAATGTTTAGAAGAATTGCACATGTTTAACCTATATTGGATTGCTTCCTGTCTAGGGAAGAAGAGAGAGGGGGAAAGAAGAAAAATTTAAAACAAACACAGGATACTGCAAAGGTGAATGTTGAAAAGTATCTTTAAATATATTTGAAAAAATAAAAAGCTATTAAAAAGGAAAAATATAAAATAAAATGCTAAAGAGAAAAGAAAGAAAATGATGGGACTGATTTAAAGAGGTCTTTGTCTCCTCACTTTCCACCTGAAACTAAAGAATAAACAAGGAGACTCTAGGGCTGTCATATTTAGTTAAATGCTCCCAGATATCAGATATCTTCGGGAGAGGGAGTTATTTCAGTAATTGAAGTCTAGTGCTTTAAAAGAGGATCCCTGAATTCTAATATTGAGGGACAAGAGCAAGTTGCATCTAATTAGATTTTCATTATTATCACTGTCATCAACTTATATTTATTAACTTTGCAGATGGGGAGAGTAACACAATAATTTTATCTTTCTTTCCCAGTTGATTATACACTCCTGGAAGGCAGGACATGAGTTTTTGTTTCTGTAGTGCCTACTTAGCCACTTTCTGGTTCTTGAAAATTGATTTGGGTTCATAGAACATATGAAGAGAGATACTATTCATCTAGAGAAAGAACTGATAAATAGTGTTATCTATAGATTTGTATGCATATATATATATACACACACATTTCTATATTTATTTATGTGTTTGCACACACACACCTTTATGCGTAATGGTAAGCCATTTCTAGGGTGGGGGGCAAAGAGGGAAAAAAGTTACATGACAACTTTATCACATATTTAAAAGGAATAACAAATTGTACTAATAGACTTGCAGTTTCTTGTACATTCCGTTTTTATTCTGTTCTACTATGTAATGGAAATGCTTGAGTTTTTTATTTTCAAAACAAAATAAATATAATTTTAAAAATTTTAGAGCCTCTATTTCTATGCTGAAGTCCTCTTAAAATACAATATAATTTTAATTTAAATTACATCTAATTTAAATTAAATTACATTTAAATTATATAATGGTTCTAAAAGGATATGTCTCAACACACATGTGTACCAATTTTAGGCACTAGGTGGTACAATGGGAGTGGAGCCAAGAAGAACTGAGTTCAAATCTGGCCTCATACACTTACTAACTGTAAAGTCCTCGTCAAGTCATTCAATTCTATTTGCTTCAATTTCCTCAACTATAAAACTGAGGAAAATAACAGCACTAGGCCAGTGTAATTTTTGATTATGGAACTCAGTGGCCCTTGATGCTGTTCTCAGTATAGCAGTCACTCAAAGAGAAAGAGACATAGTAGCTTAATAACTTGCCTGAGATGGCCACAGAAAATATTGCATCTTTTTTAAAAAAATTAATTCAATTTTTTATCAATTAACAAAAATATTTTCACTCTCCCACCCTACACCATTTTTTAAGAAAAGGAAAAACAAAATTGTGTTTTGAGTACCCTTCTTTTGACCCTTCTAAGAATTAGGTGTGATTTAATGGACAAAACACTAAACTTGGAGCAAGGAACTCCTGGATTAAGTTGATCCTAATCTGCACTGGTAATTTCTAGCTGTGACTCACCCTCTCTAAGTCTTGTCTATAAAATGGATATGATGATCATTGTACAACCTATTTCATGGCATCATTGTGGCAAAAGTACTTTGTAGATCTCAAAGTTTCCTGTCAATGTCAATTGTTTTTTTGTTATTGCACTGTCATCCCCTATCACTCCATCCCAGGGTCTCTTGAGGCAGGGGATGGAAACTGGAGCTCTGATTGATTCCACTGTTAGAGGAATGTTTTGGAGGATACTCTCTCCCTCAATGCAGATCTGCATTTCTGCAATCTAGAGTCTCAAAGAGTTGACTGATGTCAACATGTCAACACGACACGTTAATGTGACTTGACTTAGTGATTTACCTAGGGTCTCACAGCCAGTATAAATCAGAGGAGAGCTTTAATTTACTCTTTCTCTGATTCAGTCTAGTTCTCTAGCACTCTATAAGGATATACTTTATTGTCTTGTCCTATTTGATAGGATAAGCTATGCTATACTAGTCCATGCTGTTGTAAGGCAGGATTTCTTAAACTTTTCCTCCTTGCAACCCCCCTTTGCCTGAGAAATATAGAAATTAAACATTTGCTGATAATAAATCATAATTTTGCAACCCTGCATTCAATTACAAGATGCCATATGGGTTGCAAATCACAGTTTAAGAATCTGGGTAGTAAGAAATGAAGAGTTTGAATTCTTCCCTGCAAAGTGAATGTAGTCATAAAATTTAATTACAAATGATATGGATTTAGGGGAGCTAGGTGGAACAGGCAGACGTTTGAGGACAGAAGAAGCTTTAAGGAACATGACTTCTGACAATGGAGAAAAGAACCAGTTATGGACTCGAGAACTGGACTGCAGAGATGACTGCTCAAGAAAAGAAATATCTTTGAGACCTGGTGGCACTGGAGGAGTAAGTGTCCGCCAGGCACACAGTGAGGCATGGGTCTCACTACAGCTTTGCTCAAAATTGGCGCCCCCCTTTTCCCACAGACGTGTGTAGTTGTAGAAGATTGTCTATTGGGGAGAATACTTTGTGGCCCTGATTCTTACCATGCAATCTTTGTGTATAGAAGGCCATCTTTATGGGACATGTGTAAAACTGACTTTAAGGTTTCTGTTCAACAACTTGTATGTCTCGTATGTGGGCCCCTAAGAGGTAATGAACTCCCTGGTATTGTTTCGCCTTTTGGTATAATGTGGAAAACCCAACATAGTAGGCGTCCTCTGGGAAATCCAACCTACCATCATGAACACAGGTTGGGTGAGCAGTATAACACCATAATAATGATGATGATAATCTAGTCAGGGATCCAACATCACAGCTCTTTCTCATTTCCTTCAATTTTGTAGATCTTTTAGTAGACATTATTGTGATGCGATGTGAAGGAAAGGGCAGTGATCTTGGATTAGAAACCTGAGTTCTAATCCTACTTCTGCCTGCAATTTGCTATTTTAGCATTCTGCAATTCCACACTGAAAGCCAAAAGCTACTTTTACTGTACTTATTGGATACCACCCGGGGGACTTTTTTGTATTTATTTATGCCTTTATTTAGTCATTTATTCTGGACCCAGCCCTATTGTCATTCATCTTTTCATCTGACAAATGCTTAGTAAGTGCATTCTAGTGGACAAAGCTGATCTTGAAGTTAGGGTTCTCAGGTGCAAATTTTTCTTCTGACACATACTATAGGTGTTCCTCTGGGCCAATCATTTAACCTCTTAGTACTCCAAGAAACTTTCCAGATGAAGCTACAGAACAGTTAAAGACCTGCATCTGTAGAGAGAGTTCCTCACACCATTAGAAATCCCAAGTCCATGTTGCTATGTTCTGGGCACTGTCCGAGGTTCTGGAGATACAAAGACAAAAGTTGAAGTAGCCTTGCGCTCAGGGGCTTATGTTCTACTGGAAACTAGAAAAGAAAGGATACATGTAAAAAGTTAGGTAAATATAGATGGAAAAGATCTGGTTCAGGGGGCTGGGCCACTTTCTTTCATGAAGGAACACCAATTCATTCATATTAGGTTTAAAGTCTGATCTCTAATGAGAAAGTTCAGGTTTTTCTCATTGCCTGTGGCTTATTGTGGCCCCAAACTTGAGTCCCCCAAAATATCTTTTTAAAAGCTGATGTTTGGTTTATGTCTAGGGTATCTCTTCCAGAAAAGAAGGCTGCTTGCTGTTTTTGTGCTCTTGGACAACTATTTTAACCTTTCTTTGTTGGAGTTTGCTCATCTGTGAACTTACTGGATTAGATGGCTTTTAAAGTCTTTTTCAGGTCTAGATCTATGACCTTATGGTCTTGCCGGTTTATCTTCTCTGAGAAGGATTGTGGAGGCTGCAGGAAGTATATCTGCTAGGTAACCAGCACTTGGGGGTCAGAAGCTCCTGATGTTTTGATCTCCTGAGGCTGAAGCCAAGGGTGGGCATTTCCATTTCAGGGTCCCTATTCAGTTACTTGCCTTCAGGGAAAGAAGAATAAAGCAGAAAGGGCAGAGAAATCCTTTCTCAGGCTAGACAAGTTCATGCTTTTGCTCCTATATCCAAGCAGCTGCTGTCACTACAACATAAGGGAAGGAAGAGTCCCTTACCCAAATAGGAAGTCCAAGAGAGACCAAGAGCTGTCCAAGTCCCAAACCACACATTCAGAAGGGGAAAAGAAGAAATCTGAGAATGAAGATCTCTCCTTTTAAACTCTACCGAGTAGGCAGCTCTCCCTGTTCAGAGGCCAAACTTCTTCTATAGAGAACCCTTTGGGGAGGGGATGGGGAAACTCATAGAGTTCAACTAGCAGTCTTTGGTTACACATACCCAAAGGGGGCATGGCCACCAGAAGGGGTCAACACGAATGCTCCAGGGGAAGTGCTAGTTCAGCAATTACAGAGGGGGTATCCTCTGAAAATCCCCATTACATAAAATATATCCAAAATAATTGAGAAGAAGGGCAAATCCCTGCCAGCTGAGGAGGGAATGAGGAGGGGACATTGTGCAATGGCACAACTGAGCCTATACAGGGAGAAACAGGTTAGCTCGCTTGTCTGGAATAGAGAGAGCTGGATCAAGAATAATATGTAAAAAATGGGGAAAGATAGGTTGGAACCAGAATATAAAGGACTTTAAATGCCAAATGGTGGAGGTTGCATGTCATCCTAGAGATAATTAAGAAGCAAGAAGATAAGAGTTTTTGTTTCCCTTTCAACCACCTGAGAGCTCACTCCGATAACAAAGAGAAGGCAAGGCATTCAGAGAAGCCATCTCTGAATGCGGGAGAGCTAAAGTAGCCAAGGGCCTGTTGCTAGAGAAGGTGCAGAACTGTTGGCACCAGGAAAGAAAACCATGGTTCTATGGGGCGAGAGCACAAGACTCGTGAGTGGCAGGCGTGTGATTAATGGGTAACAAAATGTCTGGGTGCCCCTGGAACCTTTCCCGTGAGATAGGGAGAAGTGTGGGACCAGACTGTGCTTTGCAGAAAGCTTTCCTCTCCTAGTTCTCCCTCCCCATCTGTTTTGCTTTTTTGGCTCAATCACCCCAGAGTTGGGTCTGTCCATGACCTTGGCTGATTTCTCAGTCATTACCAGTTCCTGCCAGATTTACTGAGGGAAGCTTCACTTCTCTTCCAGCCAAATCAGGCCTTCTGGCCAGAGCCAAGGACCAAGTAACTCCTTCCTCCCAAACTGGAGCAGGTCAGCCTCAGGATAAGGGAAGGGACTTCAGGGGTTAGGAAGGGGCACTGTGTTCCAAGTGACTCGTGTGGAGAGTTGACTCTTTAGATTTACTCTTAAAATATATGTGGAAGACTTATATTAATATGAGAAAGCAGAGTCAACTTGATTCCTAACAAAAATTCATCCCTTTTGTGCTTCCAACAGCAGCTCATCCTCAATCCAGGAGTTACTCTTTGGACATGAATTCTCAGAGAATATAGGTGCCCAGAAGTTGTAGTAGGATCCAAAGTGTGTGTGTGTGTGTGTGTGTGTGTGTGTGTGTGTGTGTGTGTGTGTATTCAGAGAGGGAGAGAGACAGAGAGATGGAAGGAGGGAGAGACGGACAGACAGACAGGCAGAGGCAGACAGAAGCAGACGGAGAGAGAGATGGGATGTAGAGAGAGATAGGAAGGAGAGAGAGAGATGAGATGATGGAGGACAGACTGACAGAGAGACAGAAAGACAAAAAAAAGCCACTTTATGAACACTAGTGGGTGTGAACAAACTCCCTGCTTAGGTTCAGAATCATAGATTTCTGGGACTGGAAGGAAGCTGGAGAAGTCATCTTACTTATCCCCTAGGGGAACTAGCCAACTAAACTGCTCTGGTGTCTGTTGCAGATAATGAGTTCATGGTTCCTGATATAATTTTTTTCCAACTCTTTGCTGGAGTTTTCTTGGCAATAATACTATAGTGCTTTGCCATTTCCTTCTCCAGCTCCAGCCCATTTTACAGATGAGGAAACTGAGGCAAAGAGAATTAGGTGACTTGTTCAGAGTCACACAGTTAGTGTCTGAGGCCAGATTTGAATTCAAGAAGATAAGTCCTCTTGAGTCCACTCTGCCACCTGGCTGCCCACCTGATGCACAGTAAGAGCTTAATAAATGCTTTTTGACCCATGATTGACAAAGGGAGCTCTCACCATTTCTGAAATAAAGTTCTAGGATAAAGCAGTCCTTAGCGGCAGTTCTTACTTAGGTCTAGCTAGGAGCCCTCCCAGTGCATGCTTTCTCTTTTTCATCTTCAGTAGAGATTTAGAGCAGCTGGATGCTATCATCTGCACGGAATTCTTTCAGACACATGAAGAGCGTTATTAGGTGTCATCTTCTCAAACCACCCTCCCCAGTTTCCCCACATGTCCATGCAGATTTTCCCTTTTCAGTTTAAGCAATCCCAGTTCACCACATTGTCCCTGTAGACTATTTTTACCACTTTTTGGATCACAAGAGCCCTGCAAAGTCAACTGCAAGGCCTCAGAGCAAATAAACATTCTATTTGTCAGCCGGACAAACTACAAATAAAAACTCCGTGGCACAAAGACAGTGTGAACCTCTGACCCCTGAGAAGACTTGGAGAGGCCCTTGGTGCCTTTTGGGCTTCCTGCCATCATTCTGACGCCACACAGCCAGAGCGATGGGCCAGCCACCCGCTTTCTATCACTGCCTCCTTGCCCTCCCTGACTCAGCTCATTGCTTCTGGACGTCACCTCCAGCTTGTGTCTTTAAAACTAGTTCTGTTTATTGATCCTGAACCCTTCTCCATAGAACTCATGGAATGCTTTACAAACATTGTGGCTGGTTATTACTTGTGTGACCTGTCTACACTAGTCATTTATCTTAAGGAAATGGTAAACATATAGCATCGTAACAAAGGCTAAAGTTTATATAAGCCTGAAGGTTTCCAAGCACTTATTATCTCATTTGATCTTTATAATAACTCTGTGAAGTAGAGACTATTATTATCTCCATTTTACAGATGAAGAGACAGAGGAGAGGTGAAAAATGATTTGCCCAGGGTTACACAATTAGTATCTGAGGCAGAATTTGAACTTGGGTCTTTTCTGACTCCAAATTCAGGGGTTTGCTCCTCATATTACCTATCTGAATTTATGTGGCTGAAATTTCTGGGTCTCCCACTAGAGTATTATTCTGGTACTTCCTTGGAATATGAGTATCATATTGAATTCTCAAAGCTTGCAAAGTGCAAGCATTAGCAATGCTTTCCAAATTGAAAAGGCTTCAGAGACTTAATTTGCTATGTAAGTATTATTACTATTATTCAACTCAGTAAATATTTATGAATTAGCTATTGTGAATAGGGCTCCCAGTGCCTAACACTGGGAGAGGAGAGTGTGTGGGTTATTAAGGAAGGACCAGTTCCTCTAGTAGGAAGGTTTGCCAAACTTTTTTCAGGGCTGCTCATTCACCTTTAGTGTCCAACACTTGTGGTGTAATTCTGAGCAAGTCACTTGATCCTTCTAATCAAGAGTTTGGACTTGGTGTCTCCTAAGATCCCTTCCAACTCTCAATCTGTGATCTTTGAATATTTGCCTTCAAGGACAAAGAGAAGATTAAATGGTTATAGAAAGAAAGACTCCTACCTCAGACACTTTCTGACTGTTTGCCTCCGGTACACCAAATTGATGAATCAGAGAAGGTATTGTTCTAAGTCCTAGGTTTAATGGGGGGGAAGAAATGGATAATTCAGTCTCTCTATTTGATCTAGTAAGAGGGGCAAAGCAAGTGCACACATAACTATAGCTATACAAACCAATTGCCATGGGGATTTAGAGGAGAGAGAGCACATCCTTTTGGAGAACTCAAGGGAAAAAAAAAGTGACATTCAATTGGGATTTTCAAAAGGGCAGGGGGTGAAGAGCTTTCCAGGTTGAGGAAGCAGCATAAGCAAAGGTTCATAGGCAAGATAACTCTGGGTGTGTTTGGAGGAGTACAACTGATCTATTGTATTTGATATGCATAGGTGATTAATGGAGATTCTAGCCACAAAGGTAGGTCAAGATCAAATAATAGAGGGCATTGAATATGATATGAAGGAGTTAATATTTTATTTGTTGAGCAATGGGAAATTACTAAAGATTTTAGCATAGGGAGATGACATGGTAAGACTATTCATTAGCAAGATTAATCTGGCAACTAATAGGTCAGACAGATTGCTTTTTTTTCTTTCCTCCTCATTGTTATATATTCAAAAATATTTCTAGCAGCTCTCCTTGTGATAGCAAAGAACTGGAAATTGCAGGGATGCCCATCAATTGGGGAATGATCGAACAAGTTGTGATATGTAATTGTGATGGAATACTGCTGTGCTATAAGAAATGATGAGCTCAATGATCTTAGAAAAACATGGAAAGACTTGCATTAAATAATGAGCAGAACCAAGAGAACATTGTATGTAGAACCAGCAATGTTTTAATAATGACTTTGAGCAAATAAGACATTTTGACTATTATAAATATCAAATTAATATAAAGAGTATATGAAGAAAGACACTATCTGCTTCCAGAGAAAGAACTGATAACTAGAATAATTTTACATGTATGTGTACATATGTACACATATATGTGTATATTTTTATCTAATAGTAGCTATCTCTGGGTTGAATGGGGGTGGAGGGAGAGAAGGAGGAAGAAACAAAGAAAAAAGAAATTTGTATGACAATTTTATTACATATTTTTAAAGAACAGCAAGTTGTTCACAACAGACTTGCAGGTTCATGTGCAATTATCTTTTTAATTATACTATATTATGAAAAATTTTATGCCATAAATTAAAAATAAAATAAAAAGGAAAATCATGGACTTTATCTTCTTTCTTCTCTTTCCTTCCTTGCTTTTTTGCCTCTCTGCCTCCACTTCTCCCCACCTTTGGGGGTTTCTGCCAAGGGGCATCTCTGTTTCCTCTCACGTTTTCCATACTGGGACTCTATCTTCCTATCCAGGAGGGAAAAAGCAGTTTCTAGTGCTATTGGAGACACAATCTAGAGAGGAGAAGCCCCCTCTCTTCAGCAGGGAGGCCACCAAAGTTTCAGGCCTACAAAGAGGGTCCAGCAGGGAAGTGTTGAGTTGAAGCAATTCGCCTGAAAGTTGAAGTGAGACATTCCAGAGCTCCTGGGCTCTGTCACCACCCAGGCCTGTCAGCTTCCACTTTTCCCTCTGTCCATCTTTTCTAAAGTCCTGGCCCTGGACCCAGGTATAAGTCTCCAGATAGTGAGTTACCCAAAAAACATAAGAAATTTAGCATTTACCAAATGCTTCTGAGACTGATTATGTTCCTCATCCCAACCTTAATCTCTAAGCTACCTTAGGCCCCAGCTTCTTAAACTGTGATACAAGTTATGATTTATTATCAGTAAATGTTTGATTTGTATATGTGTTTTATATCCCTATATACTCAGAGTCATGTAAAAATTTCTGAGGTAAAAAAAGAGTCTTGAATGGGAAAAGAAACCCTCCAAGTTTAGAATACCTAGAGGTGATGGGAATAACATCCCTGAAGGACAACCAGCCCCAACCTCCCTTACACCAAAGCTTCTACAGTGATAAGGACTTCAGTTTCTGGGACTAAATTGGATGACTCCAGTGAACAATTAAGGATTTACTTATCTATGACAGCCTCTAAAGTAACTAATATTTTCCCCTTGAGCTGGGTTGGATTGGACGTAGTAGTCCAGAAAATTCTTCCCAATAGCATGGAATAAAAATGTGAATAGGTTACCTTGTGAAGGCCAGTCAAAGCTGTCCTTAATTTCTGTTTCCATACTTTCCATCATCTCCTAATGTCTTTCTGCATTTCCGTTAGGATAACATAGCATGTGAGAGAGAGACTATATCTGGAGCCAAGAAGAGCAGGTATCAAATCCTGCATCTAATACTTATTGCTGGGTGACTCTAGGGAAATTGCATAAACCCTCTAAATCCATATAATGTGGATAATATGGTACCTATCTAACAGACTTGTTTTGAGGCTCAAATGAGTTATAGTATAAACTTAAATGTCTGAATTTATAAAATATGGATAATTCCTATAATACTTACCTGCACAGGCAGCTAGATGGTGTAGTAGACAATCCCGGGCCTAGAGTGAGGAAGACAAATGTAACCTTAGATACTTACTAGCTGTGTGACTGGGAAAGTCACTTAACCCTGTTTGCCTCAGTTTCCTTATTTGTAAAATGACCCAAAGAAGGAAATGGCAAACCACTCTAGTATCTTTAGCAAGGAAACCCCAAAAAGGGTCACAAAGACTCAGACACAAGTGAAAAACAACAAAACTTACTTCACAAAGTTGTTGTGAGCCTCAAATGAGGTAATATATGTGTGCCATGAAACATGCAAGGGATTGGGTCCCAGGGGTCATCAAAATTTTGGACCATGCATGAGAACTCTCCTAACAACTTTTTGGGATATTTGTAGCTCAAGGTTGAAAGGGCTTAGAGCATAGAGATGACAAAACAATCTCCTCACTAGCCACTTGGTATATAGAGCTTTTGGGCCCTAAAGAGAATGACCCTGCCTTCTGCCTTTTTCTCCCTCTCTCTATTTGAAAAGTGAGTCAGGACTATTCTAGCTTCTATCAGGAGAGTTAGGGAGAGAGTAAGTATTCTTCCCCAGCTTAGCAGCATAAGTGCATCCAACACATGACAACCAAAACACATGTCCTGTCTAGGCAAATTTGAATTTAGGATTTGGAATGTTTTGTTTAGTTTTTTAAATAATAGCTTTTTATTTTCAAAACACATGTAAAGATAATTTTCAACATTCACCCTTGCAAAACCTTATGTTCCAAATTGTCCTCCTTCCCTGTCCCCACTCCCTCCCCTAGACAGCAAGTAATCCAGTATATGTTAAAAAGTGCACAATTCCTCTCTATATATTCTCACATTTATCATGCTGCACAAGAAAATCAGATCAAAAAGCAAGAAAATGAAAAAACAAAAAACAAAAAGCAAGCAAACAATAACAAAAAAGGTAAAAAATAAAAATAAAAACTATGTTGTGATCCACATTCATTTCCAACTGGATGCAAATGGCTCTTTCCATTACAACTCTATGGGAATTTGTCTGAATCATCTCACTATTGAAAAGAGCCACGTCCATCAGAATTGATCACTACATAATCTTGTTGCTGTGTACAATGTTCTCTTGGTTCTACTCACTTCACTCAGCATCAGTTCATGTGTGTCTCTCCAATCCTTTCTGAAATCCTCCTGCTGACTGTTTTTTTATAGGACAATAATATTCCATATATTATAGAACAATAATATTCCATAAGGAAATGTTCTGTTTTGTATTCCTTCTCTGAGCATGGTGACTGAGCAGCAATCCTGAGGTGGATGGTTCTAACCTTGGAGGCAACTTTGTGATTTTAAGAAGTCTGTCCCTTGGTTGGAACTGATGGCTAATAGAAATGCTTGGCAACTATTCTGGCATCCAGGTGGCATAGAACAAGGGCCTGGAGTCAGGAAGTCTCATCTGTGAGTTTAAATTTGGCCTCAGACTTAGGAGTTGTATGGCTCTGGGCAAGTCCCTTTACCCTGTTTGCCTCAGTTTCCTTATCTGTAAAATGAGCTGGAGAAAGAGCAAATCACTCCATTATCTTTGCCAAAAACACCCAAATGGGAACCCAAAGAGTTTGACATGATTGAAAAATGACTGAACAATAATAACAATAGTCAACTATTCTAGTGCTTCTTGGATAAGATTACCTACCACCAGCAAGAGGATGGTTCTAATGTGACTTGCCAAAAGACATGGAGCTGGAAGGAACTGAGTGGACAGTACCAAACCAAGGTGAACCATAAAATGCTAATTCAGCAGTCCCACCAGCTGCTTCATGTTTAAATCTCAAACTCCAGGGAGAATTAACAGTTATGTTAATATTGCTACTGCTTGCTAAAGTGGTGTTGTTTTTTTCTTTCACTGTGAGTTTCTGGGTCTGGTATATGTTTTGTGCTAATTTTTAAAAAAGAAATAAAATTGATCCTACATTATACAAGAACACTTAGCCATTTTCCCTTCTGAGAAGACCCCAAATATGAGCCAAATATAAGCATACAGTCACTTTCTCTGGGACTTTGACATGAGAAACAGTGAGACAAAAAGAATGTGACCTCTCTCTTTAGAAGCCAAATTCTGCAGAACTAAATACGGTTTCCTTGTGCAGATCCAGGTCTAAGAAGGGCCCTAGTAGGATAAGAAGAGGGTGAGTGCTCCAGCCCTGTTGTACCCAGGGACAGTTATCTGTACCATTTCCTAAATAAAATACTTTGCAACTTGAAAATACTTTACAAATGTCAGCTGTTATCTCTCCTGCTCTGCCCATCCAGGGATTTTACTTTCTCACCAACTTCCAATGGATGCGCCAATCCCACATGAAAACTCCAGTTCTTAATTGCTGAGGCCTTTGAGAACTTGGGAGGAGGAAGAGGCTGTGGAAGTTCCATTCTTCTTAAACTACTTGGTACTTAGAAGCCTCTCCCTACCAGCTCGAATCCCTCCCATTACCCTCTTAGCCAGGAAGTCAGGATCTGCCTGAGTTTCTCCCTATGTGCTCCTGGACCAGCTTGCTTCCTCCTCTCACTTTCAGGCAGAAGGATGCAGAACACCCTGTGTGGGGGTGTTGGGCCCCAAGACACCCAAGCCACCTCCAGCTGTTGAAGGGAGCAGTCTGTGGGATGAGCCCCTCCTCATGCTGGCCTAGGTCCTCCAGGCTGTGGGGCCACTGCCCCCTCCCTGGCTCTCGAGTTCCACTGGAGGCTGATGCTGCTGAGACCCAGCTGCAGCTGTGGGAAACCACACACCACAGGCCTGCAGGTGCACAGGGGCCAGGATGGGGAAGGGGGAGATTAACTCTTTCTTGGAAGCATGCATTTATATTCCTTCAGTTAACATGTGGAGCCCACTAGACCTCTATGCTTGGAAAAGTTATGATCCCTATCTGCAGAGGACTTACAGTCTAGGAATGAGAGTTCTTACAGCACAAACCCCTAATCTCAGCCGGTTCTAAGGCCTGTTCTATGAGTACTCAATCATACCATGGTAAAGTAGAAAAAAGTTGATTTGGACCTTCTGTACAAATCCCACCTCTCTTCCTTCCTAACTCTGTGTGTGACCTGGGTTAAATAATTCCTCCTCTGGGACTCAGTTTCTTCATCTGTAAAAAATAGAGGATTTTTACAACATGGCCTTTAAGATTACTCATAGCTCTAAATCTGTAATTAAAAATTTCCATAGAGTTATCAAATATGTAACCCAACAAATATGTAAATCAAGTAAAAATGTAATTGGAAAATAAAACAAAACAAATAAAAATACATGAAAACATAGATAAAATATAGCCTTTTACAACTAAATCGATGTGCAAACTAGGGAAATCCATATGTGTAGTTTAGTGGCTCCTTTTTCTATCTGGGTTTCATACTGTACCTTTGTAGTCTATAGAGCTGAGAGTCAGGATCCTTTGGAATCCTGACTTTTATTAATCCTCCTTGGATATGTATGACCCTCTTATTCTTTTGAGTTATTCTTGTTATATTAGGGACATTGAATCCCTAAATGCAAGCATAAAGGAAGATTAGTGTTAGGAAGGGAAATAAACTCTTAAAGCATCATAGTAATGTCATATGTTATATAATATATATGAATATATGTATTTATATTATGTATAAATATATGTATGATATATTTATATATTACATATATAGTCAATATATGTAATATGCAATACATATAAATACAAAAGTATACTAAATATAAAGAGCCCATTCGCAGATTTTATGCCTGAAGGGGATGTAGGGATCATTATACTTATACCTTTAGAGTTACATGGGGCCTTGAAAATCATGTAGTCCATCTCCCTTATTTTCCAGATGGGGAAATAGAGCCCAAAGAATCATATGATCATAGATTTAGAACTAGAAGGGACTTTAAGCACCCCTGGTCCTACCCTTTCATTTTATAGACCAGATCTAATTGACTTGCCCAAGATTATACCAGTAGTAAGTAACAAAGGGAGGATTTGAACACCCTGGTCCCTTGATTCCCAAAGTATTATTTCCACTGTCCTATAGGAAATTCTTTGCCTAGATGGCTACCTAGCCTTAATCACTAAATGGGTGCAGTCTCATTCAGACTGAGACCGATTGAAGGCTGAAGCTTAAAAAGGCCGAGGGCTCCCACTGCATCGAGGGCCATCTCCAGTCTTTCTGATCTATCTTTGGCCACTGGATGGCTCCGGAGGGGAGAGGGAGGCCGGTGACCTTGCCCAGCTCTCCCTCACTTAAATCCAACTCACTTGCATATCACAGCATCACCCCTGCCCCCCAATTCATGGTCCTCTTCCAGAACGAAGGATAAACAACAACAGCCTGTGCTGTCAGTAAGTGAAGGCGTGGCCATTTGAACCAAGGACTGGTGATTCCAAATTCAATATTCTTTCTTCACTGGCTTAACCATTAGTCACCTGACTGGTTAATATAAAAACCCTTTCTGAAAACGCTTCCCGCAGGGATCACCAGGCCCTCATCTGGGGCAGGAGTGGTAATGCTTAGCCTGGGCCTCTGCTCAGCTCCTTGGACCACCACATGGTAACCATTAATGTTGGGTGAACCTCAACACGCCATGGTTTGGATGCAACTTTGGAGCCGTCAGATAGCCTGGAAGGCATCCAGGAAAAGTCTTTCTCATGATTCCCAACTCGGCTCCTTCTCAGCTGTGCTTTGGGCCTGTATCCTTGTCCCTCACGGTAATGTTGTCCATCTCCCTGCCTGCATCCTTGTGCTCTATGCTAAGCCTCTCTAGACCCATATTAACTCTAAGGTATTTATCTCACTCCCATCGTGTTGTGCATGCCTCCTGGCTGATCACATCTAGTGGGATGAGACCTAGGACTAGGGGGAGGTGGGGAAGCCTGACTATACTTTGTTTTTCTTTCTTCTCCTCTCTCTCTTTTTTCTTTTAAAAATTCTCTTTTAAACTATGAACTTAATCATTAATAAAAACAAACTTTTTAATATAAAGAGACCTAAAAGGAAGATTGCATGACAAGTATTGTTTATGAATATGTTACATTTAACATAGTAATAGCAACATTGCTCTCCTTGTATTCCATTCTGAACTTTTTTTCTTGTGATGTATATTTTTTATTCCCATCCTTTTCCCCAATCTATCCAATTTTTTTTCTTTTGATTAGATGTGATTTTATTGATTTAGGGAATTCCTATTAAATAAATTCCTTTTGCCAGTGATTAGCAATTACTCTGCCACTTAGTTGCCAGGTGCATTTTCTACCTATTAACCACATTGCCTCTCATATAATTTTATGACCTATATAATGTGGGTAAGGAAATGCCTGTTAACATGGAGCTATCTTTATTCATCATTCATGAGTTCATAAGATTGAAAGATAATTTGAGGACCATTTAGTATAATTTGACAAATGAAAAAACTGAGGCTGGAGAGATAAAATGATTTATTTGAGGTCATTCATTCATTCATTTGATAAATATTTACTGAATTTCTATTATGTCTTAGAAATGCTCCAGGAACTTGAAGTGATGAGATTTTATGTATATTTTATATATACACAGACACACATGCATATATCTAAATATATATTATATATGTATGTATATGCACATATATGAATATAAAGATATCTTCATATCTCTGTATCTCTATTTTCACATCCCTGTCAAAGGAGTTTATAAATTTTTCAATTAAATCTAATTCATTTACAACTCTGATGTCATTGGTCGTCTTTGAAGGAAGGAAAAACAACAATCTGTACTTTGTAGGACTATAACAATCTGTACTTTATGGTTACAAACTGCAACATATACATTATCTCATCTGATAATGAAAATAGAATCTCTTTTCTCCCTCCCATGAAAAAGAGGTTAGGAGAATATGAACCCTTGGAAAGAACATTGGCTTTGGGA
The DNA here is from genome assembly GCF_048593235.1 of Sminthopsis crassicaudata. NCBI lineage: Eukaryota > Metazoa > Chordata > Mammalia > Dasyuromorphia > Dasyuridae > Sminthopsis > Sminthopsis crassicaudata. Next base: position 269,726,873 of record NC_133618.1, on the reverse strand, counting down.
ATAATAGGGCCTAGATTTAAAACTCACTGTGAATAGTTACTATTTAAGTGATGATATCATTTAAGCTCCATGAACTTCAGTCTCATTATCTGTAGAATAAAGAAGTAGGTTTAAATCCAAAGGACCAATGAGGATGCATGCTGCCCCATTCCCAGGGAAATGTTGGATTCAAAGTATAGCAAAGGACATACATCTTTTACACAGTCATTGTAGGAATGGTTTTTTTTTGACCTAGCATATTTCTTACAAAATTTTTTTCCTTTCCTTTTTTTTTTAATAATTAATGTAGGAGCTATGAAAGAGAGAGGGAGGCCAAGAATAGGATGGCTAAAAAGAAGAAATAAATGAAAGAGGGTAATTGAAGCATTTTCTTAAAGTACACAAAAGAGAATAGAAAGGTCAGAAGGAATCACAGACAAACAGGATAGCTTTGAAAGCTACATACTGAATTTGTTATGTACTTAATGAGAAGAACAAGTTGTTTATGTTGGAAATTTCACAGCTTTGTGAATAATCCTTTTTTTCTATGCATGTGAAAATATATTTGATATCTGTTGAACTGAAATCTTTTTTTGATTTGGACTTCAAAGGATGGGTAGGATTTTAACAGGTAAACATAGTAGGGGGTAGAGGGAGATGAATGAGGCAAAAGACATTTTGAATAAATTGGAGTGTCTGAAGGCTATTTCTCGATTTAAAGGTCATGGTCCAAACAATAACAACAATTTAGTCTGGGAAGAAGTAAGTGTGTGTGGGGGGAACAAATCTAGGGGAGGAATCCTCTCATTATGCTAAATGAGAAAATTATTTCTAATCTCTTCTTGGGAGGGAGAAAAGAGATTCTACTTTCATTATCAAATGAGATAATGTATATGTCACAATTTGTACCTATAAAGCACAGATTGTTATTCATCCTTCATTTGAAGAAGATCAATGACATTAAAAGGATAATAACTTGACTTACAAGTGAATTGGATTTAATTGAAGCAGGGCCATGCAAGGTCATCAGCCTCACTCTCTTCTCCACATATCAGTTATGGCAAGACATAAGTCAGGATGATTGGTGATGTCCCTGAATGCAGTGGGAGACTTTTTAAAGCTAAGGTCTTTTCTATATCAATTTATCTGAGATCCCATAAAATACAATGAAAATATGGAGCACATATAACCCCCCCCGAAAATTATCCAATATTTGAGGCACTCTGTGGGTCAGGTCAGTATCCATTCATAATCAAAGAACCTCATCCTCTTGCCTCCATCCACACCACCCATAGCACCATCACCACAACAAATGGGCTACTTTTCCCCCACAGGTTTCTATACCAACAGTGAGAGAAGGACCACCTGTGAACATGGGACACATATCTTGACCAGATCAAAGATGTTGAGCTCACACAAGTGTCCACATGAAGGGCCAGCTCACATGTGTGGCAAGGAAAACTTACACTTCTCTTGCTTCTTCTGGTGATGTTATCATATTGCCCTTTGCTGCCCATACTGCTGTTCTCCTTTATGTCATATTTGCAGGGCACCTCCTTCAGTCTTGTGGTTGCCAAGCTGCTCTTTGCTACCATCTACTGGGCTTCAGCTGTCTAGCCTCTTAAAGAACTACAATAGTTCTATTATCTCTATTATCATCTGGGATGTAGTGACTAGAAAGCTTCTGCTTTTTATCCAACTTCAGCAGGCCAGTGGCACAGAATGCCAACTGTCAGGGGTCCAGCCCCAATACAACAGGCAAACTTTCAGCTCTCTTGCAGAAAGCCAGTGACCAGACCCCTGACCTCTGGTGCAAGAAGCTTGGGATAGTGTCCCCCTTGAACTCCAGGAGCAGAGCTCAACTTTAAAAAAAAATGAGCAAAACCCCAAAAAATCCTTGATCATAGAAAGCCATCAAGATGACAGGGAAGATCAAAACACAAAGTTAAAAGAGGACAACAGTGAATGAATTGGTCTCAGGGTTAAAAAGTCCTCTTGGAAGAGTTCAAAAAGGATATTAAAAATCAAGTAAGAGAGGTAGAAGAAAAATTGGGAAAATAAATGAGAATTATGCAAGAGAATTAGAAGGGAAAAGACAACAGCTTAGAAAAAGAACAAAAATTGACTGAAAAAAACCTAACTTTGTAAAAAATAGAATTAGCCATATAAAAAGAAATCCGAAGGGGAAAAAAAAACTCCTTTAGAAGTAGAATTGGTCAAATGGAAAAGAAGGTACAAAAGCTCACTGAAAAAAAATGCTTAAAAGTTAGAATTGGGCAAGTGGAAGTTAATAACTCTATGAGATATCAAGAATCAAACAAAATCAAAAGAATGAAAAATTGAAGAAAATGTAAAATACCTCATTGGAAAAATAACTGATCTGGAAAATAGATCCAGGAGAGATAATTTTAAGATTACTGGAATATTGAAAGCCATGATCAAAAAAAAAAAAAAAAAAAAAAAAAAAAAAAAAAAAAAAAAAAAAAAAAAAGAGCCTGAACAACATTTTAAAATAAGTTGTTGAGGAAAACTGCCCTTATATCCTAGAAACAGAGAGTAAAATCATCATTGAAAGAATCCACTGATAACTTTCTGAAAGAGATCCCAAAATGAAAACTCCAAAGAATATTATAGCCAAGTTCCAGAACTATCAGGTCAAGGAGAAAATACAGCAAGCAGCCAGAAAGAAATAATTCAGATATGAAGAAGTCACAATCAAGATTACACAGGACTTAATATCTTCTACATTAAAGGATTGAAGAATTTGGAATATGATATTCCAAAAGACAAGAGCGATTATCTAGTGAAAGTGAGCATAATCTATAAAGGGAAAAGATGGATATTCAATTAAATAAGGGATTCTCAAACCTTTTTGAGGAAAAGACCAGAGCTGAACAGAAAATTTAATCTCCAAATACAAGACTCTAGAAAAACATAAAAGGGTAAACAGGAAAGAAAAGAAACCAGGCTATTCAATAAGGACAAAGTGTTTGCCTGCCCATGTGGGAAGATGATACTTGTAACTCTTAAGAACTATATTTCTATGAGGACACTTAGAAATATACTTAGAGTGTGTGGATATAAATTGACATTAATGTGATGATAAAAAAATTAAGTAATTAAAAATGTATTGGAAGACACATACAGAGTAAAGGTAAAGTGCCAGAGTAGTATATATTGTATTTCAGCTGAAGTAAAAAAAAATCAGGGAATAGCAAACCTTATCTCAGACAAAGCAAAAACAAAAATAGGTCTAATTAAAAGAGATAAGGAAAGAAACTATATCTTGATAAAAGGTATCTTAGATAATAAAGTAATATCAATACTAAACATCCAAATTTTAAGAGAAATTAAGTGAATCACAGGAAGAAATAGAATTAAAATATAACAGTGGGGAACTTCAAACTTCCCCTTCTCAGAACTAGATAAATCTAACCACAAAATAAATAAGAAAGAAGTTAAAGAGGTGAATAGAATCTTAGAAAAGTTAGATATGATAGATGTCTGAAGAAAATTGAATGGGGTTAGAAAGAAATATCTTTTTCTCAGTGATAGATGGTATCCACACAAAATTAAGCATGTACTGGGGCAAAAAAATCTTACAATCAAATTCAGAAAAGCAGAAATATTAAATGAATCCTTTTCAGATCATGATGCAATACAAATTACATATAATAAAAAGCCATGAAAAGCCAATCAAAAATTAATTGGAAATTAAATAATCATATCCTAAAGAATGAGTGGGTCAAATACAAAATCATAGAAATAATCAATAATTTCATCAAAGAGATAAAATGATACAACATTTATGGGATACCACCAAAGCAGTTTTTAAAGGAAATTTTATATCTCTAAATGACTATCATGAATAAAATGAAGAACATATCAGTGAATTGGGCCTGAAATTTAAAGAGTTAGAAAAATAACAAATTTAAAATTCTCAATTAAATACCAAATTAAAAATTTTGAAAATCAAAGGAGAGATTAATAAAATTGAAAGTAAGAAAACTATTGAATTAATAAGTAAAACTAAGAACTGGCTTTATGAAAAAAATACAATAAAATAGCTAGCTTTTGGTTAATTTGATTTTTTTTAAAGAAAGAAAAAAGAAAACCAAATTACCAGAATTAAAAATGAAAAGCAATAATTAGGAGCTATTTTACCTAACTGTATACCAATAAGCCTTATAAACTAAGTGAAATGGATGAATATTTATAAAAGGATAAATTGCCTAGATTTGCAGAAGAGGAAATAAAATACTTAACACATTTAGAAAAAAAAAAGAAATTGAAGAAGCCATTAATGAATTCCCTAAGAAAAAAATCTCCAGGACCAATTAGGTTTACAAGGGAATTCTACATTTAAAGAACAATTAATTGCAATACTATATAAACTATTTGGAAAAATAGGGGGAAAAGGAGTCCTAACAAGTACTTTTATAACACACATATGGTACTGATACCTAAATCAGAGAGCCAAAATAGAAAAAAATTATAGACCCATTTCCCTAATGAATATTGATACAAACTTTTAAAATAAATAAAATAAATTTTAAAATAAAATGTTAGCAAAGAAATTTTAGCAATTATCACCAGGATAATACATTATGACTAGATGGGATTTGTACTAGGAATGCAAGACTGGTTAAATATTGGAACTATCTTTAAAACTATAAATCACTAGGGTGATTAAATCCACAGCTAAGTGGATAGAACACCAGCCCTGAAGTCAGGAAGACCTGAGTTCAAATTTGGCCTCAGACACTTAATACTTCTAGCTGTGTGACTCTGGGAATTTAACCCCAATTGCCTCAGCAAAAACAAAATAAAACAAAATACTATAAATCTCTCTAAGTAGAGAGATAAGATTCCCAGACATATAGAATTAAATCCCATAATTAAAATTTGAGCCATCCAAATTTTAGTTTCTAATTGACTTCAGACACCAATAAAAATATTAATTCTCTAATTTCCTAATCATGTGCTTAATTTTGGCTTGGGAACTCTGGTAAACTGATCAATAAAACAACAAATATGTATTAGATGTCTATTATGTGCTTAGTGGGATAGTGCCTTTTATTATGACCAGCAATATGATTTGATGGATAGAGAGCTGATTTCAGAGTTGAGATGACCTGGGTTTAAGTCTTTCATTTGGCACATATTGGTTATGTGACCTTGGGGAAATTACTTATATTCTTAAGGTCCAGGACAACTTTCTAAAACTATATGAGTGACAGAGAATGCTAGTTTGCATTAGTAAAGTAGGTTCCTTACCATGGAGTCCCTATACTAAAAATATCACAGGTCTGGTATAGTGTCAGACACTGTACTAAGTGTTGAGGATACAAAGACAAAAATGATCTAATTCTTGCCCTTAAGCAGTTTATAGTCTATTAGTGGAGACAATGAGAATATAAGTACATGTATATAATGAATAAAAAGGAAATTCATAAGGGGGGGGAGATTACTGCCTTCATATAGAAGGCAGCATTTGAATAAAATTTTGAGGGAAACAAGGTCTTAACTGGCTGGAGAGATTTGATATATGGGCTCAGAGTTTGTTGTTGTAGATAGGACCAGCCTAACCAAGTATGGTGAGGTTCTTGCCACAAGGAAGATGAACACTAAATGATGAATATCTTGCTCATAGCAACTCATAAAAGTATTTACTAAGGCACCTACTGGGAATCCCTCCTTGACTTGGACTCTGTGTTGGATGTACTCCATGACAGAAGCAAAGTATACATTTTTTGTATTTGTTGCCTAACTTTGATCAGAGAGTTATTGAACAAAGTTGTCTCTCTCTCGTTAAAGATTTCTAAAAGTCTTATAGTATTTTGGTATCATTTCCTCCTTTATGTACCTTTATATTCTCATTATTTTTAAAACAATGTTGCCTTTAGCATAGACCTTCTCTCTATATATTTATATTTAGTTTAGTCTAGCAGCATTTCTAATCTTAATGTTGGCAATTTACTCTTCCAAATCAAATGATTATTATTTCATTGTCAATAAAACATTAGTGCACAGGACCTGCTATTCTTTATATTTTTCAGTCAAATGAATATTGATAAAGATGTGGTTTGCTGCTTATATCCCAAAGAGATCTTAAAGAAACAAAAGGGACCCACATGTGCAAAAATGTTTGTGACAGCCCTTTTTGTAGTATCAAGAAACTGGAAACTGGGTGGATGCCCATCAATTGGAGAATGGCTGAATAAGTTATGGAATATGAATGTTATAGAATATTATTGTTCTATAAGAAATAACAAACAAAATTATTTCAAAGAGGCCTGGAGAGACTTACATGAACTGATGCTGAGTGAAATGAACAGAACCAGGAGATCATTGTACACAGCAACAACAAGATTATACAATGATCAATTCTGATGGACGTGGCTCTCTTCAACAATGAAATGACTCAAACCAGTTCCAATTGTTCAATGATGAAAAGAGCCATCTGCACCCAGAAAGAGGATTGTGGGAACTGAGTGTGGACACAACATAGCATTTTCACTCTTTCTGTTATTGTTTGCTTGCATTTTTGTTTTCCTTTTCAGGTTTTTTTCTTTCTTTCTAAATCCAATTTTTCTTGTGCAGCAAGATAACTATATAAATATGTTGGATTTAACATATTTAACATGTATGGGACTATCTGCCATCTAGGGGAGGAGGTGGGGAGAAAGGAGGGAAAAGTTGGAACAGAAGGTTTTGCAAGGGTCAATGTTGAAAAATTACCCATGCATATGTTTTGTCAATAAAAAGCTATAATTAATAATAATAATGAAAGATGTGGCTCGCTATGGAATAGCTCCTTTCTACATCTTTTTTTTTTTTTTTTTTTACAAAAATGTAAATTTTTTGAGGATAGGGCTTATTTCATTGCAACAGCAGCACACTGCTTGGCAAATACTTACTGATTGATTCTGAAACACTTATCAAGATTGCCTGTAATGTATTTGCAAATTATTCTCATAAAAGTTTTTTTTTTTTATGTATAGGAAAGTAGGCATGTAGCTCCATGCATAACAATGTTTTCTTGACTACCTTCTTTTGATAATAATAGCATTTGATGTTTTTTTCCATGGTTTTGGTTTCTTTTCCTTCTTTAGCTATCTCCAGACAATCTCAATGATTTAAAAATAGTATTGCCTTCTCTGTGTATGTATGCTTTAGTTTGGCAACTTTTTTCATCTTCATGTTCTTAAGTGTCAGTTCTCTTTTCTCCACAAGTATATGTTGAATTATGTTGCTAGTCTAATGGTGGTAGTTACATTATTCTTGATGGTGAAAAGGGATTTTTAAAAATATTTGTAGATATTTTCCATCTTTTATCTTTGTTCTCCTTCTTCTAGTTTTACTTTATATATCATTTGTATGACTTGGCTTAGCTGGGTCTCTCATCAGACATTCTTTAAAGCAGTTTTTCCTTCCATTGTTTTTTTACGGTTTTATAACAATACTACTCATAATCTTTTATCATCCTTTCCCATAAAATTTTACAAATGATTTTTATATTCTAAAGCAGTATTTTAGCTGCTGCCATATCTGTCCCTTTGGCAAGTAAATCTAGTGGCTTTTAGTCTCATTTGTCACAATATCATTTGTGAAAATGCCAATTGATAAATATTAGCTAACTTCTGTATGAAATAATTAGTACCAATGTCCTTTCTTTCACTTACTTCCCATTTTCTGACACCAATCTCTTGTTTACTAAATCATTTTGAAGTCATTTTAATTACACACCATGTTTTTTAAAATTTACATATATAGTAATTTTTATCTTTGCTCTAATAAGTCAGTGACTGAATTGTACACAGTGCTTTAATAATGACTCCCACATCAATAAGTACTGTCTGTTTAAATGGAGTTACTATCTACTGCTTTTTGATTTTTGTATTTTTTCCCCAAATATTCTTTTTTTATTATGAACTTGAAAAACACCAAAAATGAATATTTACACACACAAAAAAAGAGGATTATGAAGGAAACAGCTAATCTCTAGTATACACATTAAAAAAAACACATATTATTAAATTTAACAGCATACTTCTACTACAGCACTGTTTGTCTGTGACCCACTGAGTCTATTACTGTTCTTTTCTGTATATCTTTAAATGATTGACTGATATTCTTTCCTTTTTTTTTTTTTTTTTGGTTGATATCTCTGTTGTGCTAACTTATTCCCCAGATAATTCTCCAATAAAGTCTCTCCTTTGTATGTATAGTCAAACAAAACAAATTCACATATTGATCAGATTTGAACATTTATACCACATCTGTGCCTTTAGTCCCTTCCTTCTTTTTCAAGAGGTGGGATGCATGACTCATCATCAGTTTTCTGGAGTCATGTCCTGTCACTTCATTTATCAGAGCTCTTTAATCTTCCAAGGTTGTCTTCCTCTACTATATTGTAGTCATTGGATAAATTGTTCTCCTGATTAATTTCATCCCATGTCAATTCATTTAAATATTCCCAGGTTTCTTTAAATTTGTCCCTTTTGTCATTTGTTATGGCACAATAGTATTCTATTACATGCATGTCATAATTTACTTAGCCATTTCCCCACGGATAGGCAACTTTATTTCACTTTTTTTTTCCTATAACAGATGGGCTACTATAAATATTTTTATATGGATGGATCTTTCCCCTCTGCCTTTGACATAATTATACAAAGAGTGCTAAATTTGGGGTCAGGAAGACCTGAGTTCAAATCATGCCTTAGGAATGATTGTATATGATTTTGTGAATCAAGTGTGTTAACATATGTAAAAAAAACAAACAAAACTGCAGAACTTCCAAGTGTTATTTAAGCATTATATGCCTACTAATGGAATAGCTAGATTAAAATTTTTCATAGAATAATTTAGTGACTTATTGGATATACTTCCAAATTGCTTTCCAAAATTATTGAGCAAATTCACCGTTCTGCCAAGAATGCACTACTCTCCCTATCTTCTCATAGCCCTTCCTTCTAGAAATTGTCAGTTTTTCTTTGAGTCATTTCTGCCAATCTAATGAATGTGAGATACAAATCCAAAATTCTCTTATTTTGTGTATCTTTTATTATTAGTGATTCTTTCATATGGTTGTTAATAGTTCACCTTGTTTGAGAACAACCTTTTCATATCCTTATTTATTGATCTATTACAGAATGTCTCTTGTTCTAATATATTTATATCAATTTCATATATATGAATATGAAGTTGATTAGAGATATATCCTTTCATTAGAGAAATTTCCTGTGAAGTTTTCCCAATTAACTGTTTGCTTTATAATTTTAATTGCATTGAGTTTCCAATTTTATATAATTAAAATTTTAATTTGAATATTCTGAGATTCTCTCTTTCCTTTGGTCAAGAATTCTTTCCCTAGCTATATAGGAATACCCTAAATACTTAAGTATCTCCTCTCTTCGATGGGAGTGGGAAGGATAGGAGCATGACTTCCTAAATATTTAAACTTTTTCCTCCCAATCTATCCAATAATTTGTAACTTTAGAGATTATTAATATAATTTGTTTATCCAGTGCTCTACTTTTGGCAGCTTGATTGGGTTGAATCTTCAATTAAACCTCAATAATTATTTGTGACTTCGCCCAAAGAATCTGTTTCTCTAGCTCTCAGTTTCTTCTCTCTTACTCTTTAGCAACTTCAGAATTTAGCTCATTTTTAGGGCAGTAGAATTAGCTCACCTGCTAATAAATAAGGCAACAAATGAATATTTTAAATATAAACATATTTATTACCAAATAAATAAGAATATAAATGAAACTTCAACCTGAGTTCAGTGGAAAGAACAAATTCACATCAGTAAGGAAGTCCCAATAGCCTGCTTATACTGCAATCACTGCTTTCGTAACAAGGATAGGTTCTACAACCTGGTCTGCTGGCTACTCTGCCTATAGAGTGCTGTCTTTCCAGTTTTCATCTGTCTTTTAAAGTTGCTGCCAGTCTTACAACATGTACTCCCCATTTTTTGACTCTGCCTTTGGTAGATTTCTCCATTTTCAAATAGGATATATAACACTGAAGTTCTTTACTATTATATACTAATGGTAATTTCATTCTCTTTTTTCCCTCCTTCCTTCCAGTATCCTTTTCTCTCCTAACTACTCCTGCTTTGTGCTCTCTGCCAGATGTTTCCAGTTCCCAGAATTCTAAGAAAGTGAGAGTTTGTTTGCTCAACGCCATGCCTGCAGAAGCTCTGTCTTCTTCTACATACCTCTCAAGAAGGGATAGGAAAAACGGAAGGAGTTAGGGAGAGAGCTTTCTGCAGCGTTCTCTTATACAATCTATTAGTAACTGGACCACTTATATTCCTGATGTCATATTTCTGATCTGGGAACTCAAACACTAAGTACTTCTCCTCTAAAGTATCTATCATCCAAAAGTCCATTTCTACCTTCTTCAGCGTCATTTCTTTATCAGGCCAAACATCCCCAGTCCCTCATTATTTTTTCATATGTCACTATTTTGAATCTCATCACCATCCTAATTTCCTATCTCTCCATCTGTTGGTCAAAGACTGTTAAATTGTAGTACTCAGAATTGAAAACAGTATTCAAGATGTGATCTGACAAGGCCAATTCCGTTACTACTTAATTCATACTAGCCATTTGGTACTTAAATATAACTCTTTGTATTATTTCAAGTCTGTATGTGTACAGTGGGACTATTACTTTCCTTGTTCTAGACATAAAACTCATATTAATGTAGCCTAAGACCTCAAGTGAGCTTTTTGTTTGTTTGTTACGTTTTGGCAGCCATGTCTTATTGTAGTCAAGAGCTTGGAATTCTGTGGTACTTGGAAGGGGAAAAAGCAGATGCAAAATTTCCTTCCCATCTACTACCATGGCAGGAGTCATTTAAGTATTTGCAATTCTATGTGTGTGAGTGTTTAGGAAGTAGCCTCAGGGTTTGGTTAATGTTGATTGGTAATTGGAAGACCAATCTGGGGGTCTGTCTCGTCTTGGAAGGAGAGTCAATGATTGTCAGGAAAATGTACTTTTGAGGCATGTTCATGTGAGATTAGAGAGTGAGTCAGTGTGGGTATGCGAGGATCTGGAGTTTGAGAATCTTAGAAATACAGGGCATAATGTGTGTGGTCCTTGAGCATGGATTGACTGAGAATGTGGGTTTTGGAAGTGCTTTGAGAAAAACAATGAAGTGTGACTATATAGAACTTCTGAGATCCAGTTGCTACATTTTCCAAATAATGAATAATAATATGTGGCCAGCCTTTTACTCAAGCCATGGAACATTTTTTGTGCCTCTATGAGGAAGAAGCTATGGCTTTGGATTAGTGATGATGGAATGATGAGTGCAACTTCAAGCTGAATATCTGCATAAAGAGTAGAGTTGGTTCTGGAGTTGCTTGGAAGAGATATATGTGAGTTTCTAAACCTATTCAGGGGACACAAAAATACTGAAAGCTAAAGACATAAGGAAAATTGGCTTCTCAATAAGCCTCTATTTTCTAGCCTGCCTACCTTAACACTTTTAATACCTTCTTTTTGGGTGAGACTGGGGACTCTTTTTTAGTTGAGCTTGAAGGGGCAGAGGAACTGTTCCTTTTAAGATTATCACTCTGAGATTATGTACCTTCTGATCAGGATCTCCCAGGCTCCAAGGAATCCAGACAGAGCCCAAACCTTTCAGGATAAGAGAATCAACTCCCATAGAAATTCCAAATTCTCATTCAGTTAAGGAATCCTGATCTGATCTGTCCCAGGCCTCACCTGATCTGATTAGCTGGGCTGTCCAGCCCCATCTGACCCTTGTGAGCATGATCTGCTCAGGCTATCCCAGTCCCCCACTAAGATACCCACATAACAGTTTCCTTCAACTAAGGTCTTTGCAGATGGACCTCGGTAGCTCACTCAGCTGCCAGGACCTTCTGTCCACTGAGAAAGCATTCTCAGTGCAAAACTCCATTTTCCATAGATCTGCCACTATAGAAATCAGTCTCTTGATAAACTGATTTCTATCTAACAATAAATTTTCATTTTGCAACTAATAACTCAGGAATGAGTGAATTCTTTCACTCCAAAACCTGCAGCCTATTTAAAGGGGATTCTTAACAACTCTCTTATTGCCACTAATCTCTTAACCATCAAGAATTGAGACCACTCAAACTGCATCAAGCTGAGATAATATTTTGCTTCAATCTAAAAAGCTCTTTGACTTTTTTCTCAATTTTCTAGTATATTCTAATGTGTATAACTTCTTTGACTTCTGTTTACTATTTGGCTTGGACAGATGGATTTATCCTTTTTTCCATTTTTGTGATTGTCTTTTGTGTAACTTTCATTTGGTGGGAAGGCATTAAACTGGCAAGCATAAACTAAGTATATAAGTGACTAAGGTTAGACTTCTAGCAGCCAAAGTCCCTAAGGAAACATCTTTTGTTTGAACCTATTACTTAGAAGAGAGGCATTTGATGGAAGGTTGGGGGCAGATAGATGAAATTCTAGACTGGTATTCTCTTGGAGACTGGAGAAAAGAATATTCATTCTCAATGCATTCCGGATGCCCACCTGCCTTTTCCGCTCCCCCCCTCCCAGTTCCCACTTGTAGCTAGTATGCTTCCTGGGGGAGACACTGCTTCAGGATTATTGGAGGTGAGCCAGGCTTCAGAAATGTTTACTCATTCCATCTTTAAGCCACATTTGGACAACCCAGATGAGCACACGCACACATATTATCCATGGGCACATGGACATATGTGAACAGTGACAAAAAGGCTATAAGATCAGATTCTATCCAGTACTGAATATTTGCACTATGGGCCTTAGAGCTCCAAAGATTTCTGTTTTCAAAGGAAGGTAACTGAGTAACTCAGAACATTGGGCATTGTGACAATTATTCATTAATATTAATCTCTCCATCAATTGAAACCTCTAATTCTTTTTTTCATCTGATCTATTGCCAAGCCATGCTTTCCCTGATTTCTATCTAGCTGATTGGTGCAATAGATTTTGCAAAACTTAAATGTAGGACTTGGCATCTAAACCTATTTATTGTTGTATATGTATCTCATGGTCTTGGGCTCACATGGCCCAGCTTCATCCTGGAGGAAGGGTTGACCCCCAAAAGGGAGAGAAATGCTTTAGATTATTAACAATTAGATTATTAGATTAAATTAAGTTAAAATAAACTTGATGTACCACCTAATACCCATCATATTGACTAAGATGATAGAAAAAGGAAATGGTAAATGCAGGAAGGAATATGGAAAATTAGGCACACTAATGCATTATTAGTAGTGCTGTCAAGTAGCCCAATCATTCTGGAGAACTATTTGGAACTATGTCCAAAGAGCTATAAAACTGTACTCAGTGGTACTTTGACCCAGCAATACTGTATGAAGTTTTTAACCCAGATGATCAAAGAAAAAGGAGCCACATATTTGAGAAAAATTTAGCAGCTCTTTTTGCGGTGGCAAATAATTGGAAATGGAAGAGATGCCCATCAGTTGGAGAACTGCTAAACAAGTTATGCCATATGAATATTATAGAATTCTCATTTTGTCATCCATTATTATATTATATCCCTTCCTGCCTTGTGAATCTGAAGATTTGATAAATGTTTCTCCTACTATATCTTCACCTATGTCATTGATAAAAATGTTGAACAAGAGAAAGCAGATCATAGAGCTTTGCAGCTTACCACAAAAGGCTTCTTACCAGATTAGCATAAATCCATTAATTCCGACTCTTTGCAAATAATTGTACATCCAACTATGACTCTGAGATGCCCACATTCATCTTGTCAATGAGAAACTTTGTCAAAAAGCTTTCTGAAATCCACATATGATGTTTATGGTATTTTCTTAATTTACCAGTCTAATATACCAGTCAAAGAGAAATGAGATTCATCTTAGTGAATCTATATTGGCTCTGGATAATCACCAGTTCCCTTTCATATTGGCCCTCTGCTCTCCTCTGAGGCTAGCTCCAACCTGGAAAACCCTAGCTCAAGAACTTTTCTTTCCTATGAGTATCCTGGTACAAGTTAGCTCCAATCTCTCTCTCTACTCCAATTTAATCTTACTTCAATCTAAGTCTTGATCTAAAGTTCTTTATAACTCTAATCCTAACCTGCAGACAATATAATTCTCACATGAACATTAAACCCAGCTCTCAATATGCTTAAAATCCAGGAAGTGAAAAGTAGAATTTTATATATTTTTTAAAAATTTGGGGGCAGCTAGGTGGCGCAGTGGATAGAGTACCAGCCTTGAATTCAGGAGGACCCGAGTTCAAATCTGGTCTCAGACACTTAACACTTCCTAGCTGTGTGACCCTGGGCAAGTCACTTAACCCCAGCCTCAAAAAAAAAAAAAAAAAAAAAAAGTTTGGTTGATTTAAAGTGACTAATATAGTAATATGTTTTACATGATTGAATAGATATAATCTGTATCAAATTGTTTGCTGGGTCAGGGAGGGGAAAGAGAAGAGAGGAGAAAGACAATTTGGAACTCAAAAATTTTTAAATATTAATGTTAAAAATTATTTTTACATGTAACTGGGGAAAATAAAATATTATTTTAAAAATAAAGTATTGACAATGCCTTTTGTTTTTTTACATTAATCATTTCTGGATATGTCTTTCTGCTGAACTAATCACTCCCTACTTCAGTGAACCTTTCCTCAAAACAAATAAAAAAACAACTGTTAAGCAAAACTAACCACACGAAGACACAATCTGTATCCAAATTCCCCCACATCTCCAATCAGCGAGTCATAGACAGGAAAAGACTTATATCATCTGGTTCAAAATGCTCCATGTATGTGGGACTAGGGTTTCCAGCCAGATCTACCATGTTTTTAGGCACGCAGGAACATCTTGTCAACATCCTCTCCAGTATTAAGAGTCTCCTGCACAGGATACCATTCAAACCCACCAGGTTTGGCTTGAAACTCAGAATACATTCAATTAAAACCAAAACCCAAAAACACAAACTGAATCTCAGAGAAAATTATCCAATCACAAAGTTTTTCGTTTTTTTCTTGGGGTCAAGGCTTACTAATTATGAGACTTTAATGAAATCATTTGACCTTGTTTTTGTCATCTGTAAAATGAAAGGGTTGGACTTCCTGGTCTAGGAAGTCCCTTGCAGCTCCTGATTCATGATCCTATGAGCCTCGTTGTAATTACACAGCTTCTATTTTATCTTACTGTTTGTTCTCTTGGTTTCTATTTTTGTACTCATTTATAGCCCATCTTTAGAGCCATAACCAGAAGCCGCAGGATGTGGGGTTTATGGAGAGTCCCCAGTTTGACACAATATTTTTTTTTAATAGATTTTGGTTTTGAAATGGAGGAGTGAGGGGGCAGCTAGTGTACCAGGGATGCTGAGGTCCAAAGTAGAGTTTGTGAGCCTGTGAAGAGAGAACAGATGGGGTGAGCCGAGGCTCTGATGGGCAGCTGAAGGCTTGTCCAAAGCCACCTGAGGAGCAGGTGTCTGTCTCCCCGGTTCCCTAGGGCTTCATGAAGAACATTTTGTTTTGTAGGGGTTAAGGCTGAGACAGGAAAGAATGGGGGCAGATGCCAATACTAGTTCCATCTCCCTGCAGCAGCTGTTTCCTGTTGTCAACTGGCCTCAGGAAGAGATGTGTGGGTTCTCACTGACTCTGTCCTGACCACATCTATCTCCTGGTTCACCTGTCCAGAAGGTCATGCTCCTCTAGGCTGAGGATGCACGAGAAAAATGGACAAAGGAAGGGTTTCCTTTCCTCTATCATCTTTCTAATCTTATCTCTCCAGCTAAAAACCAGTTCTCTGATGTAGCTTTTTTGTCCCCTTTATGGAATATGTGCATTTCTGCCTCTGAAGTTAGCTGGTTTCTTTATTGCAAGTGTCTCTTACTGTGCCAAAGTGCTTTTTCTAAAGCTCAGGTCTGATCATGTTGCCACCCTCTCCCCACTTCAGGAAACTTCAGTAACTCCCTGTTATCACTAGGATCAAGTAGAAATTCTTCTGCTTGGTATTTAAAGCCCTTCCCAACCTGCCCACAACCTACCTTCCCAATCTTACTACACATTACTCCTTTTCACACATCTTATACTTCAACCAAATTAATCTTCTTACTATTTTCATATATAACATTCTATTTCCCATTTCTATGTGTTTTTGTTAATTAAACTATCTGGAATTTACTTCATCTCTACCTCTGCTTCCTAGAAACCCTTTAAGGCTTAATTCAACTTCTCCTATAGGAATTCTCTCTGGGTTCCCAGAAGCAAGGGCCTCCCCCCAATTATTTTGGATTTGTTTTGTAAAAACCTGTGGTTTCATCAGATAAAATGTAAGCTCCTTGATGGCAAGAATCATTTAATTTTTTTCTAGACCTCACCTACTACCTAGTTGATGCTTAATAAATGCCTATTTGTCCTTTGATTGATATTTTTCTCATTTGCTTAAGATAAAATGTCCTATCACCTCATCTCCTCTAACTTAAGTTTCATTAATGCAGATTCAACTTAAAAGTATTGATGAATACATTTTTCTCCCCAGAAAGCATACTTGTTAAACATTTACCTGTATACCTTTGCATAGTTCTATAATATTGCTTGAGATCAGCAGGAACACAGTAGAAAGTACAGGAAATAAAATCACCTTAGTGATTGTAGAATGATAACAACAACAAGCACAACAACAATAATAATAATAGTTGTTTTTCATTGTGTCCAACTCTCTATGACACTGTGAACCATACTCCATGTATCCTTGGAGTTTTCTTGGCAAAGACCCTGGAGTAGTTTGTCATTTCCTTCTTCACTGGTTTAAGGCAAAAAGAGCTTAAATGACTTGACTGGGGTCACACAATTACTAAATGTCTGAGGCTTATTGAACCCATGATCTTCTTTGAGACTTAAAATGTTCCTGCGGAAAGCCATACCACATAAACTGAGCTAGCATTTCCTAAGGCTAACTCCAGGCACGTTAAGCTAATTATGTTCTTTGAGAGATAAAGAAACTGATTGGCTTAGCAGGCTGGCTCAGGTTGTTGACATGGATTCCTGGTCACCTCATTACAAAGGCCAGGAGTCTAATATTCTCTCCAGGTCTTCTACGGACCTATTCATCACTAAAACTGAGGAAAGTATCCTCAGCTGAAACTTGGCTGAATCAAGATTGTATTCTCATGGAATAGCAAATGTTCTCCCTTTGCTATAGCTAAGGAAATATCCTTTTGTTAACTGTTGAATGACCTACAAGTGTTTTATTTTATTCCAATATCAGACCTAAATTGCCAAGAAATTGTCTTAAGTCAGGCCCAAATTGCAGCATCAGGGCATGTATGAAGAAAAGCATCTCCTGAAGGGCTGCAGATGTCGATAACATTTTCCTGCCAGCCTTGGTCTAGTTGCCTCTGCCAGATGCTGGACCATTGGACACAACTACATGGTGATTTATGGTTTGCCTAAAGTTACCACTACTTCTAGCTTCAGGCTCAGCTGACATTCTGGCCTAGATTACTACTGTCCACTTTCAGAAAGAACTAATGTCCATATGGTAGACCCAGCTGGAATTTTGTCTCTTAGATTTGTGATCAATCCCCTGAGCAAGATCCAAAGCAACAGAGTACAGAATAACTCTAAAGCTGGAGCCTCTTCAAGCTTTTTCTACAAGATAACATTAATGAGGCAGGGAATGGGACTGGACAGGTGTGTGTGTGGAGTAGGGAATGGAAAGAAAAAGCTCCTTCCCAGCTCCTGGATTCATTTTCAGAATGTAAAAGGGAAAATTTTAACAGGTAACCCTTTCTTCAGGAACTCAAGAACTGTCAGGCTGCTTCTTTTAAAATTTTTTTAGTTTAGGTATTCCTATGTTACCTAAGCTAGAAGTATTTCATTTTAGTCATGACTCTATTTGGAGTTTTCTTGGCAAAGATACTGGGGGCTTGCCATTTCTTTCTCCAGCTCATTTTACAGATGAGAAAACTGAGGCAAGCAGGATTAAATCACTTGCCATGGGTCATAGGTATCTGAAGTCAGATTTTAAACTCATGAGCATGTCTTTCTGACTCTATCCACTGCTGCACCCAGCTGCCTACGGCTGCAAGTATGATGACCAATCACAAGTACTATCCAAGTACTCATCAGCAAGGAGTTTCACCGGCTCAGGTTTTCCAACCTGGTCTGCTTTGCCCTTCCTTGGGCAACCTGATAGCCCCCTCTGAGGCCCAATGCTCTGGTGCCACACTAAGAGTGGACACCTGTTGTGATACGGGATCTACCTGCCAGTGGCTGCTGGAGATCTAACTCAGATCTGTAGAATGGATCAGTTTATTGAGAAGATGATGATGATGATACAAGGAGACTGGGAGGCAGTTGCATTTTCTGACCTAGTGAATCCATTTTGTCATACAATCAGATCAATATCTATTCTCTGGTTTTTTGTTTGTTTTTTTGTGGTCATGAACATCTCCTTGGTGGATGTTGCTTATCAAAGAATAGTACATTTAGAACTGGAAGGAGTCTCAATAATCACTTAACCAATGCCTTTTTTTTTTCTTTCTTTTTTTTTTTTAATGGATGACAAAACTAAGGCTTAAGTGACCTGCCTAATGTTACATAGGTTCTAAGTAGCAGAGCTAAGATTTGAACCAGGCCCTGACTGCACAGCTAGCACCCTCACCACTGTATCCTGTTGCCTCTTCTTCAACCATTAATAGAGAATAGCTCTTTTGACAGCTTCTGGGGAAACTTCTCTACCTAACACATCAAGAAGAGAGCAGGAGTGGCTTTCCAGCCTTCGTGGAAGGTGGGTGTGTAGGTGAGGCTGTGTAAGGGGGTGGGGAGAGGGTCCTTTCTAGTCACCAGACAGGAACAACAAGTTTTTCTCCTGCCTGTTATGTGGGAAGGTGGAAATACATAAGCCATCTGTCATTTCAATGAGCTAATTAACGGCTACTCTCAATAAACCCTGGCTGAATTTGATTGATGTCTTGGTGATGCAATTTTACTTTGATGTTTCCTGGTTGCATCTCATTCAGCAGTCTCTCCCCTTGTGAATTGTGGGATTGAGTAGAAAGAAGTAAAATTTAGGGTAAATCCACTTCAAATTCTCTTCCTAACAAATCAGCTGCCTCATTATTGGATCCTAATCTAGTGAATCTAATGAAGAGTGAGGGAAGATTAGTCTGTACTGATGACCTCACGCATAGAACCACAAAAAATGGGAGTACTAAAGGTAATCAAGTAACTTCCGTAGATCACGTTATTAGTAAGTAGTAGTTTGATTAGACCCCAAGACTTTTGAGTCAGAGGTCAGTTTTCTTTCTATTACACTCCTCTGGCTTCTTGAGATATCTGAAAGATTTAATTTGTACTAAGCTACTGAAATAAACTGGCTTGTATATCACAATATAAAAGGGAAAGCATCTCAAGAGAGACAAGAATCTCTCAAAAATGATAAAACAATAAGGAAAATCTAAGAAAGACAAGGATAATTTTAAGCCTTAAACTTTTTATGGTCTAAGGTCTTCTCTTTGTAACTCCCTTCTCTTAATCCTGCCTTTCTTCTTCCTTCAGAACTCGGGATCTTTTCTTAACAAAATATCAAGGAGAGACCTCCATGCATCACCAAGAACTTGCTTTTTTTTTTTTTTTTTCCATCTAGTTGAGGATCAGTGGAGGGGTAGGAGACACAGGAGGAAGGCAGTGGGGATAGTAGGGATAGGGGGTGGGGTGAGAAGTAACCTTGGCCCTTTGGCCCACTGCTCTTTCCCCCTATTGTGAAATGGCATTGAACCAAGTCCAAACAGGAAGCTGCTTCCTCTAATCTGAAGTCCAATGACTGAGGTGTGAGAATGGGCCCTTGATCTGCCCCATTCCCCATGAGAACTCTGGGACCAAAGGGGATGTCCCAGCTATATCTGAGAGTACCAAAGAAACCTTTTCCTGACCCCATGTTTTTATCTGAGAGGGACAGAGACAAAGATGGAGAGGAGACAGTCGGAGGAGACAGAGAGGGAGCGAAACAGAGACAGAGAGTCTCAGCTAATAATGAGGAAAAGGTCTCATGTCTGTTCCCTTCACCTAAAAAATTTATTTGCTGATCTCACAGAGTAATGGAGAGAAATTCTGGGGACTTAAGATTTCAGGGACTAGTGGTATTAGTTGGATATAAGAAATCAACTAACCCAATTACTTCTTTAGGACAGGTAGGTGGCAAAGTGATTAAAGTGCTGGGCCTGCAATCAGCAAGACCCATTTCTGTGACTTCAAATCCAGCCTCAGACACTTATTAGTTGTGTGATTCCGGGCAAGTCACTTAACTCTGTCTCAATTTCTTCATCTATGAAATGAGCTAGAAAAGTAAATAACAAACCAGTCCAGTATCTTTGCCAAGAAAACTTCAAATGGGGTCATGAAGAGTAAGACATGACTGAACAATAATAAAAATTACTTTCTTGTCAAGTCAAGAACTTTTGGGGTGATTCATTCTATGACTCTAGATAGGTTACTTCCCTACCTGGACCCAGGTAAAATTTAAATTTTGAATCCCGAAACTTAATTTTGCAAGAGAATAGTCCAGAAGTCCATTATTCCTGTCTTTCCTGCCCTCTACCAAAATATCCTTTTCAAGCTATCTGGGGAAGGGAGAGGCCTGTATTCCACTGATTTCTCACACTGCAGAAGATGCTTGTCTTAGCTGTACCTGTCTGGGTAGGCCGTAGTTTGATAGGATCATAGCATCTCAGAATTGGAAGGCATCTCAAGAGCAATCTGCTCCAACACTACTTGAATAGGGATTCTCTTTTAGTAATATCCCCAGAAAAAGTTCACCCAGTTCCAACTATTTTGAATTTTTCAAATTGTTTGGAAGATTTTCCTTTAAATCTAACTGAAATATACATGTATGGTGCTTCTACTAATTGTTCCTAATTCTGCTCTCTGTGCCTCTGCTTATATTACTGGGACAACAGTAAGTGCTTAATAAATGCTAGTTGACAATCAATTGATTGACTTTTATTCCTCAGGAAATTATTGTTACTCATCATTTTTCAACTGTGTCCAACTCTTCATGACCCCATTTGGAATGTTCTTGGTAAAGATATTAGAGTGGTTTGTCATTTCCTTTCCCAGTTCATTTTACAGATGAGGAAACTGAGGCAAACAGGATTAAGTGACTTGCCTAGGGTCACATAGCTAGTAAGTGTATAAGAGTAAAAAATGAGTCCAGGCCCAGCACCCCATCCACTATACCTACTAGCTGCCTATAAATTAGGAAGATCTGAATTAAAATCTAGTTTTAGACATTTCCTACTTGTATTATCCTGGGCTGCCTCCTACAAGGAGGGGATTGTAAGGGTCCTTTAAATGGGTGGGCTCAGAGCAACAGGAGATTTGAGTGGTTCAGAAGTAATCTCTGTGGATATAGGACTGCCCTGTGGGTGGGATCCTGGCCATATTGAGATAGCTTCCTAATGGGTGACGGCGCTCTCGCTGGTTGCTGTGTGTGTGACCTCACAGGCCCTTTATAAGCCCACTGCTTGCAGCCAGTGGCTCTCTTTAACCTGGCTCCCTAGCCTGAGGTAGCTGAGCCAAGCTGATGGATAGCCGAGAGGTTAGGAGTTTGGTAGTGAACACGTGAGTCTTCAGACCAGGTGTTCACTAGGGAGCTAACAAGTCAGGGCATTATGTGAGTAGGTATAATAAAGGCTTTTAAATTTACACGTGGCTGTTCTTGAGCGTGCTAGGTTATTAAACTATAGATTCAAGAGATCTTGGCCAGAGACCTTTGAAGGCCTCAGAGGAGGCAAGCCGGATAGAATAGACACTGCAAAGGTCAGTGGTCAAAGGTACTCTGTTGGGCCTTGGACAGACCGGTAATAGTAACTGCCAGGAGGGCATGTTACAGGGGAAGATTAGAGAGGAACCAGAAAGTGGAAGGCCTTACCCAGGTTAAAGAGTTTGTGTTTTATTTCAATCACGAGAGAAGGATATTTGAGCAAGGAAATGGCAGGAGAGCTGTATAGAAAAGGGGAGAGGCAACAGAGCAGTGGACAGGGGGACAGTAGAACCATCTCACACTTAACTTCCGAATTCCTTAGACTATAATTTATAGATAAGTTACTGTTCTATGTCAGTGGAAAGTGTTTGTCCTGAAAACAAAGAGAAGGATATTCATAGTGTCATATATTTAGAAGGAAAAGAGACCCAGAGGCTCCCAATCCAACTCTTTCTTTTTATAGACATTAAGGGATTTGTCCAAGTTCATATGGGTAGTAAATGTCTGAGGGAAGATGTGAACACAGGTAATCTGATTTCAGGTCCAGAGTTCTTCCTCCTACAATGTTGTATATTAGAGATTGAAGACATTATGGACTGGGAAATCAATTCAAAACAAGACAAGTTCAGCCTGAGGGTGAGAATTAAATTGCTGTTGGGCTAGAAAGAAGGGGATGGGGTTTTGTTGTTAAGTCATTTTTCAGTATTGTCTGCCTTTTGTGACCCCATTGAGGGTTTTATTGGTGGAGATAGTGGAGTGTTTTGCCTTTTCCTTCTCCAGCTCATTTTTTCTGATGAGGAAACTGAGGGAAACAGGATTAAGTGACTTGCCCACAGTCAGACAGACAGTCAGTGTCTGAGGCTAGATTTGAACTCAGGAGATAAATCTTCCTGATTCTAAGCCCTGTGCTCTATGCACCAGACTACCTAGCTGCTGGGCTAGAAAGAAGATGAATGTAAGAGATGTAATACAATTTACAGAAATTGGAAACTGAATCTAAGTTGGGGGAAAGGAAAAGGAAGGAGGAAGAGTCAAAGATAATTTCATAGTTTTCCAGCCTGGGTGACAGGGTAGATAAAATAAGGAAGCTGGGAGGGAAGGTATGTTTTGGGAAGAGGATTATAAATTCCTCTTGGGACATGTTGAGTTTGAGGTGCTGGAGAGCACTTCAGTTGGAGATGGAGTGGAAAATGGAGCTCAAGGGAGAGATTAGTGTTGGCAATGTAGGTTTGGGAGTTACCTGCCTAGGGGTGGTAATTGAGCCCATGGGAAGGGATAAGATTACTAGGGAAGAGGGTGAAACATCCTATGTACATCCGACTGCTTCCCACTGCATTACTAGGTGAGATCAAGGCACTAAAGGAGTGATTATTTTAATGTCTGTAGGGAAGGGGAGACATAATTTTGTAGAGGGGACTTGGCCTTAGCCCCAAAGAAGCACAATGAGCCTTATAAGGTCACCAGAAGCCTGTAAGGAAGAAGGGTGGATGCCAAAGAGAGAAAAGAGCACTCTATAGCCCTGAACTATTTTATGATTTTGATTAGTCCTGACCCTGCTTCTGTACTTAATGTCCCCTGAGATACAAGTACAGGAACTTGGGAAGATGAGAGTCCCTGTGAACCCTAAATGAGGCTGTGCTTGAGTTGTAACTATTTGTTTTTGATTCATCCTCAGAGAAGGGGATTGGGTTTATAGGAGGGATGCTCCAGAGACATTAGAATTATTAATATTTTCTTCTTTTTTTGAGAAATATGTATTTTATTCTCTAATCTATAGAATCATGATTACTTATTGTAATTGTTTTGGGTTTAGATACTTTTTGGTGCTGTTTCCCCCTTTTAATTTTTATTGAAACATTTTATTCAGTTGGTTCTATTTTATCTTTTGATCAAGAATTATTAATATTTTCAAAAGTAAATTTTAATTCACATCTTTTATTTTTATTTCACTTTCCCTTCCCAATGTAATTCCCCTGCTAGCACTCCATCCCTAATAACAGAGAACTAGAAGAAGAAAAAAAAAGAAAATAATACAGGTCATCAAAGTCAACCAACTTATTAATAAAAACAAATCTGACATTATTTGTGATGTTCTACACCTGCAATCCCCTCATCTCTGCAAAGAAACAGAGGAGGTATTTTCTAATATTTCTTCTTTGGGGCCAACTGGTCATCCATTTTCATAGCATTTAGTTTCTTTCTTTTTTTACCTCTTCTTTTTCATTCCTTATAATAAGGGACAGGATTCTGGGAAGAGAAAAGAATGTCGAAGTGAACACACTAGTAAAGGTGCTATAAAAATAAAACACATTAATCAAATTTATATCTAATTTGTGTGTATATATCTTTATGTGTGTATTTATATATTCATATGTATGTGTGTGTATTTGTGTTTGTGTACCCACAGTCATATACATACAGACACACACAGGCATATATTTGTTGTTCAGTTGTGTGTCTGACTCTTTAGGACTGTGAGGACCAATTATCCATGGGATTTTCTTGGTAATGATGCTGGAATGATTTGCTATTTTCTTTTCTTTTTTTTTTTTTTTTTTTTTTGTGGGGCAATTAGAGTTAAGTGACTTGCCCAGAGTCACAAAGCTAAAAAGTGTCTGAGGTTAATTTGAATTCTCTTCCTTCTGGTTTTTCTGACTCTAGGCCCAGTGCTCTAACCACTTAGTCACCTAGCTGCCCTACACATACATAGACACATACACACATATATTTATTCCTAAGCTAGCTATATTTATACCTATAAAAAGATATTTGCAAAGTTCGTTGTAAACCTTAAAGGACTAGGCAGGGGATAGAAGGCCAGGCCTGAGTCAGAAAAATCTGAGCTCAAAGCTGACACCTCACCTCACTGCTTAGTTATGTGACCCTGAAAAAGTCAATTAGCTACTCTTTGCCTCAGTTTCTTCCTTTATAAAATGGGGATAATAATAGCGCCTACTTTTCCAGGTTGTTGTGGGGATCAAATGAGATAATATTTGTAAAGCGTTTAGCCCATTACCTGGCACATAGTAAATGCTGTTATTATTATTAATCTGTCTGCTTTGGTTTCTTCAGGTGTAAAGTGAGGATGATAACATATAACAATAGCACCTGTCTCACAGCTAGGTGGTACAGTGCACAAAGTGCTGGGCTTGGAATAAGGAAGGTTCATCTTCCTGCGTTCAAATCTGACCCCAAGCAGTTACTAGCTATGTGACACCTTAAATGACCCAAGTCACTTAACTGTGTGTTGCCTTAGTCTCCTCATCTGTAAAATGTGGAAAAGGAAATGACAAACTATTCATGTGTCTTTGCCAAGAAAATAGGATCATGAAGAGTCGGATGTGACTGAAAAATGTCTGGACAACAATACTAGGTTACTGCGAGGATCAAATGAGATAATTTTTGTAAAGTTTTTAACAGAGTGCCTAGCACATAGTAGGTATTTAGTAAATGCTTGTTCCCTTCTCTTGTTTCTCTTTATATAAATGGTAACTATCATTGTCTCTATAACTGTATGTAAGAAGTACACTGAACAACTGGAATACATCCAGAGGAAGGTGAACAAGTGGTGACAGACCATCAGACAATGCCATGTGAAGATCAAATAAATGAACTGCGGATGTTTAGTCTGTAGAAGCTCTGACATGGTAGGCAAGAGGGATGTAATAACTTCTTTTAAGTATTTGAAGGGGATCTAGACAGGGAAGAAGAATTAGATTTATTCTACTTAGCCCAAAGAACAGAACTAGAAGAAAGTTGCAGAGTGCTAGATTTCAACTTGACATAAGAAAAATTGACAAGTTGAGCTGTCCAGAATTAGAATGGGTGCCCTGGAACCCTCTCCTAAGGAAGACTGGATGATCACTTTCTAGCTATATTGTAGGCTGTCCTGGCAGCAGAAGCTGAGGCTTTTTTCTCTGTCTGTCATTCCTGCTCACTTGTACCGCCTTGCTCATCTCACTGACAGCTTATTGCTTTGTCTCAAAAACTGTTTACTCCACCTAAGTGGCAATCATAGCACCCACAGCATTCAGTGTCATCTGTCTTATTGCTATGTATCTTTCCATTTACATCACTGTGGACATTGTGTATAGTGTTATCTTAGTTTTATTTACTTCACTTTGTACTAGTTTATATAATTTTTCCAGGACTTCTTATTATCTTCTATAGTCATCGCTTTTTTTTTTTTTTGGTTTGTTTTTTTTTGTTTGTTTGTTTTTTTGTTTTTTTTAAACAGTAATATTTCCTTTAGGGCAGCAAGGTGATACCATAGTGCATGGAATGCTTGGCTTTGAGTCAGGAAGACTCATTTTCCTGAGTTCAAATCAGCCCTCAGACATTTACTATTGTGTAATCCTGGGCAAGTCGCTTAACTGCCTCAGTTTCCCCATTTGTAAAATGAGCTAAAGAAGGAAATGGAAAACCACTTCAATATCTTTACCAGGAAAATCCAAAAAGGAATCATGAAGAGTTGGACATGATTGAAACAAGTGAATGAATATTCATTTCATTCATGTGTAGCCAGTTGGTAAGCTATTCCTCATTCAAAGGGCATTTATTTGTTTCCAAGTTTTTGTTACTAGAAAAAATGCTGCTACAAATGTTTTGTTATTTATGGAACCTTTTCCCAACATTAATCTCCTTACCATACTTGCCTAACTGGTTACCTCTTGGCCAATGGATATGGACATTTTAGTCACTTTCTTAGCATAATCCCAATTTTTTTTCAGCTAGAAGAAAGTTTTTTTTTGTTTGTTTGTTTTAATGTGGAAATTTTCTCTTTCTCTTATCCACTGTCATCAAACTGTCTTTGATCTATATAGGACATGCTACTTCCTGCCTTCATGACTTTTCCTGGAATGTATTCCTCCTTATTTCTGTGTCTTGTACTTGTAGCCCTAGCTCAATTCAAAGCTTAGCTCAAGTTCCAAACCTCCCACATGAGTTTCCTAATCTTCCTGGTTATTAATGCTTCCCCCCTTTATGTATCCTGAATATTGTTCTCGAAGAGCACCATAATATCAGGGAGGTCATGCTGCGACATGCAAGTGAATTTGATTTAATTGAGAGAGGGCTCACTTTTCTCTCCTGAGCCATCTGGGTCCAGTGGCCAGATATAGACCAGGACAAATGCAGATGGCCCTGGATACAATGGAAGATCTTGGCCTTCTTCACCAGGTCTCAGTTTGACTGAGGCAACAGCCATTCAATGACTAAAAGTAAGTAGAAATCGAGGCAAAGAATGGCCTTTTTCACTGTGTGCTAATTAGAATGTAAGCTCTAGGACAGGGACAGTTTATTTTTGTATTTGTTGTATCTCCATATTCTAGCATCGTGCCTTATACATAGTAGTTGCTTAATAAATGTTAATTGAATTGAATTTTGGACTTTTTCTTGTCACTGTCTCCTTCACATAGCTGGAGTAGGACACAGAAAATAGATATAGTGGAAATTTAGGAAAATGATTGAGACACTAATTCTTTCTTTGAGAGGCAAACGAGAGAATCAGAGACAGAGGAGCTGGAAGGACTCATTGGCTTTGCCTCTCAGCCTTGGGCTCTCTGGGCCTGTTTGGGCCATCCGCTTGGTCAGAGCATCCTCTGCTGACCCTGAGGAATGCTGCAGGCAAGGAGAACCCTTTGGTAGAAAGTAGAGATGGAGTCTTGGAAGGATATTCTTCTTCCTTCCCTTTTTGCCACCCATTACCATCTTGGGTTTGAAGAGAGGACAAACTGGATGAATTTCCCATGATGCTAATTTTAGTTTCCATTTTTCTCTGGAAAAACATAGGGAACCATGGTCTATTGGATTAAAGATGAAACATGCTAAACAGCATTATAGAGATGATGGTCTTGAGTGTTAGAAAGAGATACACTTTTTTGAATACTGCCAATGCAGGAGTTAGTTTTGATTGGCAATGTATATTTATAACTAGGGCTTCTTTTTTTCCAATGGGGGAGAGGGTTGGAAAGAGATTAAACGCTGGAAAATTGTGGAAATGCACTATAAGTTATACTAAAACACAGTGGATAGATTTCTGGGCCTGGAGTCAGGAAGACTCATTTTCAGTTCAAAGCTGATCTCAAACACCAGCTATATGATCCTGGGTAGATCCTTTAACCCTGTCTGCCTCAGTTTCCTTATCTATAAAATGCGCTGAAGAAGAAATGGCAAACCATTTCTTTGTCAAGAAAACCCCAATTGGGGTCATAAAGAGTCACATGAGATTGAAACAACTGAACAATAACAAAACACTTTAGACCACAGGGCAAATATAGTTATAGAGCTGAAAGGGATCTTTGGGGCTATCTAATAAAAGGCCCAATTCACAGATAAGAAAACTGAGGGTTTGAAAAATTAAATGACTCTTCCAATGTCACACCATTCTTTTGTGGCAGAGACAAGACCCAGACTCAGGCCTCCTGATTTCAAATCTCCGCATCAGACCATATGTCTTTAGCCATGTCTTTAATAATATTTTCATCCAACTAATCTGGGAATCCTGACAGTATCATTTCACTTCCTGGGGTCCTAAAATTGTTTACTAAACTTTTTAAGTACTGAATGGAGGCACTACACAAGGGAAATGTGTATTCATTTGCTATGGGGATGTAAATCTTTGACCTCTGAATAAATGAAAGAAGATAAATGATTGAGATAGATAATTTATTAAGTGCCTATTATAGTAATAAGTGTTTCAGACACCATGCTAAATATTGGAAAAAACAAATAGAAGCAAGCAGGACAGCCCCTGCTCCTGTCCTCAAGGAGCTTATATTTTAATGAAGGCAAGATAACTTAGAAAGGGGATTTGGAAAGGATAATGGTTGATGGATAGATAATTTGGAAATAGTGGCCAGGAAGTGACATGGAGGATTTATTCCAGTCAAGATGAAATAAAAGGTCACTTATCAGAGCCCAGATTAGTGCTAGGGGTAGAAAATGAGTTTCTGGTATGGAGAAAGGAGGTAAGGATATTGTAGACAATGATACCTCAGAAAAAATTTAAATGTATTAAGTGATAGTAATGCACTGAATATAAATTTAAAAGCAAAGACAGTCTTTGCCTAGAAGTAGCTTATATTCTAAAAGGGAAGACAGCTCATTTAGGGGAGTGATAGGCTAAGAATACCATATGGATCTAGAAAGTTCAAAGATGACGAATGGGAATATAAGGGAATAGATTAACACACCACCTCTAAGGGCAGTGGCAGAGTTGATTTGATCTTAGCTCCTGTTCTGGAGGAGAAGGAAGAGAAAGGATGCAGCTGGGCATTGGATGGACAGTAGGTAATGAAGTGAAGACTGGGACTTTTCTGAAATAGTAGACCAATATAGAGCATTCCCAGAAGACACAGTCAGTGTTCCTCATCACAAAGCAGGAGGCTGAGGTAGATTGCCATCAGCTTCAACTACAGTCCAGATGGCTGTAGTGGTCTTGTGGTTCTCTAGCCATCATCTAGCATCACCCCCCCCCCATGCTTTTTTTTCTTTTTTGTTTTTCTTGTTCTACCATAAAACCAGGAACAATGTCACCCACTTCTGAGATTTCAATTGATTGATTGATAGATGATGGATGAATAGATGGATATATAAATAAAGAAATAGAAATGTGGTTTTGAGACTTCACTATTCCACTTATTAGTGATATGTCCTATTCTGGATATGAAGTAAGGAAGACCTGAATTCTAATTCTGCCTCAAACATTTTTAAGTGTCTTAGCTATGTGACTCTGTGTGACACTTAACCTCTATGTTCTATAATTTCCTTATTTGGATAAGGTGGGGGAAGGACTTGACTTAATGGTTTCTATGATCTGAGTTTTAAATCTGGGATCCTATGAACTATGAAATCACCTCTCCAAGCCTCTTTTCTCATCTGTAATGTGTAAACAATAATACTTGTACTATGTATCTCAAAGGAGCTTTGTAAAAAAATCACATTAAATCATGTGTGTAAGCTTTTATACATTGTGAATCCATCAATAAATATGATTCTTGTTATTTATTATATTCTCATCTTTTTGATGATGTTAAGAGAGAAACATCTCTGGGACAAGTAGCTATCCTGCCATTTTTCTTTTATATATGATCTTCTGTGGACAATTACACAGGTAGATAACATGACTCCCTTGTAATTGAGTTAAAATTTTAGGAGGAAAGCTCATCTTCTGAAGGCTCACTGAAAACTTCTTTGGGACAAATCCAGGAGCATACAAGATTATGGGAATGATATAGACTGCATTTTGCCTCCCAGTGGTATTGATTTCTTCTCTTAGACCTCAACTTTGTGAAAGCTTTTCATTCATGTAGCTTGGAGATTAGGGCTGTTTGGTTCACTGACATCAAAAAACTGTTAAATTTTAATGACTTGATATTTTGTCCATGTAATTATGGGCAACAGTTTTGTCTATGATGATGGCTTTGGGTATGGAACAGTTTGTTGAATCCTCATCTAAGATCTTTTTTTTGTAGCATGGAGACTTGCTCTCTGTAGATTTGTGGAATATTGTTGTACTTCTGATGTATAATTCTAGTCATCAGTTTATGTCTTGTTAGGTACTCAGTAGATACCAAAATTTTGCAACTTGTGATGATGTGCTACATAGGTTCTACTATTTATTGTAATAATAACTAGCATTTATATAGTGATTTAAGGTTGAAAAGCACTTTACATGATATCTCATTTGATCCTTACAACAATCCTGGGAGGTTGATTCTATTATTATTCTCACTTTACAGTCAATAAATAATATTGACTTTACAGTCAATAAATTAAGTACCTATTATGTGCCAGGAACTAAGCTAAATGGTTTTTAAAATTTTCAATAGTATTTTTTTTCCAAATACATGTAAAATAGTTTTCAACATTCATTTTTTGTAAGACTTTGTATTCCAATTTTTTCTCCCTCACTCACTTATTTCCCACCTCCCCAAGACAACAAGTGATCTGATATAGGTTAAATATGTACTATCCTTTTAAACATTTTCCCATATTTGTCATGTGATGCAAGAAAAATAAGACCCAATTGAAAAAAAACATGAGAAAGAAAAAACATAAAAACAAACAAAAAGTGAAAATATTAGGCTTCAATCCATATTCAGTCTCCTTAGTTCTCTCTTTCTCTGGATGACAGACCACAAGCAAACAAATACACACAAACTATTTATATATTATATATATATATATATATAAAGGAAATAATTAACAGAGGGAAGACATTAGAAATAAGAGCTTCCTATAGAAGGTAGAATATTAGTTGGCACTTGAAACAAGCAAGGGAAGCCAGAAGCCAGAGATGGGGAGGCAGAGAATTCAAGGTTCCATTCACCAAATGTATTTTTTAAGAAGAAATTTTCCTTCAGTATTTTCCCCCATTTTACTAAATGTATTTTTTATTGTCTGAAGTTATTTTATTTTTATTTTATTTTTCTTTTTTATTAGTTTTATAATTATAACATTTTTTTTGATAGTACATATGCATGGGTAATTTTTTACATTATCCCTTGCACTCACTTCTATTCCGAATTTTCCCCTCCTTCTCTCCACCCCCTCCCCTATATGGCAGGCATTCCCATACATATTAAATATATTATAGTATATCCTAGATACAATATATATGTGCAGAACCGAATTTTTTGTTGCACAGGAAGAATTGGATTCAGAAGGTAAAAATAACTTGGGAAGAAAAACAAAAATGCAAACAGTTTATACTCATTTCCCAGTGTTCCTTCTCTGGGTGTAGCTGATTCTGTCCATCATTGATTAATTGGAACTGAATTAGATCTTCTCTTTGTTGAAGATATCCAATTCCATCAGAATACATCCTCATATAGTATTGTTTTTGAAGTGTATAATGATCTCCTGGTTCTGCTCATTTCACTCATCATCAGTTGATGTAACTCTCTCCAATCCTCTCTGTGTTCATCCTGCTGGTCATTTCTTACAGAACAATAATATTCTATAACATTCATGTACCATAATTTACCCAATCATTTTCCAATTAATGGGCATCCATTCATCTTCCAGTTTCTAGCCACTACAAAAAAGGCTGCCACAAACATTTTGGCACATACAAGTCCCTTTCCCTTCTTTAGTATTTCTTTGGGATATAAGCCCAGTAGTACCACTGCTGGATCAAAGAAAATGCATAGTTTGATAACTTTTGGGGCATAATTCCAGATTGCTCTCCAGAATAGTCACCAAATATATTTTTAAGGAGTTGTTTTCTTCAGACAAATTCTGTGTTTCCTTTCCCAAACTCTCTTGCAAAGCTTTTGTTTCCTTTCCTGATTTTCTTTTAACTCTCTTTTTTGAATTCTTCCAAGAGAACCTTTTGAATTGGAGACCAGTTCATATCATGTTTTGAGGCTTCATCTGCAAGTGTATTGCCTTTAGTGTCCTCAGGATTTGAGTTCTATTTTTCCCTGACTCTCTAATACCTATCTATGGTCAGAGCTATTTTTGCTTTTTTTGCTCATTTTTAAAAGTTGAGGTTTGCTCCTAGGGCACAAGGGAGATAGTCCCGAGCTTCCTCTACAAGGTGACAGGGTCTTCACTTGTGCTGGGGCTGGTGCTGCTGCAGACTTCCTCCCTGCTCTACACTGGCCTGGCCAAGTCCTGCCTGTTATGCTATGATTCACAGCTTACTATTTGCCTTTTGTAGTTGCATTGGAAATATCACACTAGTTTACTGATCCACTGACTTTTGAATCATGACAGAGTAGCCAAACTATTATATTGTAGTTAAGAGCCTGCCACTATATTCCTAGGGTGGAGCCTTTCCACCCTGGACCTCCCTCCCCATTACCCCCACTCCCACCCCAGCCCCTGCTCAATTAAGATGGACCTTTCCTAAAGTCCTTCCCAAGATACCTTCTGCTGGAAATTCCAGGTGAGGTGATGAGAGCCTGTCCCAGAGCAGTGGCAATGTTACAAAGAAGAAGGACATATTGGGAGATGTTGCAATATGAAATCAATAGGCCTTAACAACAAATTTGATTTGGGGGCATGAGAGATATTGAGGAATCAAGGATGACACCTAGGTTTTAAGCCTGAAGGCAGAGAAGATGGTGGTGACCTTGACAGAAATATGTAAGTTTGGAAGGGGAGAAGGAATGATGAGGAGCAAAGAAAATTAGTTCAATTTGGGATATGCTGAGTTTAAGATGGCTAAGGGACATCCTATTCAAGGTGTCTAGTAGGATGCTGAAGATTTGAGACTGCAGGTCAGCAGAGAGGTTAGGGAAGAATAGGTAAATATAAGAATCAAAAACATAGAGATGATAATTGAATCTATGTGAATTGATGAGATCCCCAAGTAAAGTAGTATAGAGGAAGAAGATGAGGAAACTGAGACAGAAGTTAAGGGATTTGT
This sequence comes from Sminthopsis crassicaudata, assembly GCF_048593235.1. Classification (NCBI taxonomy): domain Eukaryota; kingdom Metazoa; phylum Chordata; class Mammalia; order Dasyuromorphia; family Dasyuridae; genus Sminthopsis; species Sminthopsis crassicaudata. The sequence continues at coordinate 269,693,767 of NC_133618.1, read as the reverse complement.
GCAGGATAACACAGCAAGCATGTATCTAAAGAAGGATTTGAACTCAGATCTTCCTGAAATTAGGACCAACATTCTATCCACTATATCAGGGTTTCTTAAACTTTTTCCACTTGTGATTCCTTTTCACTTGAAAAATCTTTACACAGCTCCTGTATATAGGTATACAAAACAAGCATGCAAATCAAACATTTCCTGATAATAAATCATAAAGAAATTTATTTTAAAACAATTCTTTGGCAAACAAATAATTTTACCCTTTATAAAAGATGAAAGCAAATTAGTATACTAATGAGATAGATATACTTGTTTATTTTTACATAAAGAATTAAATCCTGATGTAATATTTGATATCTTTAACTGTTGTCAAAATTTTTGCAACCCCCACATTCAGTTATGTTTGCCTATATGGGGGTATGATCCAGAACTTAAGAAGCTGGGAGCTATATCACCTCTGTCCTTTCAGTATCATGGGACCAAAGCATGTACAAATTTTCCCTGCTTAGTTACAAGCAACCACATCTAAACCTCAGCATTTGAATGACTGAGAAATGATAAATTCTCTGGTAGCTTCTATCCATATGATGACTGAAGAGGCTTGGAGTTTTGGGATGACTTGGCAAACTTTGGTCTTCTTCTGGTCCTATGACAGTGGCTATTAATTAAAAGAAGAGATAAGCTTCTCATTCTGTTTTTTCCTTTGATCATTCAGGAAGCATCATGTAATTCATTGTTCCAGGAAGGGAATGAGAAAGTCAGAAAACCCTTTTATACCTCAAGATCATGGAGACCTTACCCACATGGTAGCTCAATCAGGGGACTTAACTTGCCCCTGGCTGCTTGCACCTGTCTTTTCTACTTTTATATTTGTTCTCTTTTGATTTTAAGTCAATGAATTTCTATCTTCAGCTAGCTTTGTACAGGCTTGGAGGTGACTTTCTGAGTTTGAGAAATCCAGAGGTTAAATGACCTTGAGCACGTTAATAAATTGCTCTATGTCTCAATGTGCCTGTTAGAAATACACTCGACATTGAAAATCAGATATCGAAGAAGATTTATTAAAGAAGAATCATTAAAAATCATTTTAATATTTCTGTCCCAAAGCAGGCTCCGTTCCTCTTTGGGAAGAGGGAGCCCTGAGCACAGAAGTGAGAGAAACTTTATACTTGCTACTTTGGCATAGCCCCTTCCTTCAGAAAGTCCATTTCTTTCCAGGTTCCAATTTTTCTGATATGTTCATTATGTTTTCCCCTAAATATGTATAAAAATGTTTCCCCCTCCCTTACCATACATCCCATGTTTAAAAATGGCAGAAAATTCTTCTTACAGAGTGTGTTGTTTAGTATTCAGTTAGCCTATTAAGCAGGTGCAATCCTGATTTGATCTAGTTAGGTCACTGACCCCAACTAGTTTGGACTGGATTGCTATTGTCTTAAATTTGTAGTTTTCTCAAAATCACAAGATTCTTTCTGATTGGCTCAATCCACCTGTGCCTTCCTAGTTCCCCAATTCCTTGTTTGCTCAAGAAGCAAATAGAAGTCTATGGATCACACAATTGTTTTGTGAATCCTAATTTTCCTTAACCTCTCACATTCTGGAAACCTCTTGGTCAATGGTACCCACTACCTTGAAGTTTGCAATACTGTGCAAACCCAACTGTTGAGGATTTCTCACATCCCCATCTTTAAGAAGGATATAATAATTGTATGACTCTACAACAACCCGTGGAGTCATTCAGAGTACATTGAAAACCCCAAAGGGCAATTGGAGTAATAGAGTGGGAAAAAATAGGGAAAATTTAGATTAGCTTTGAAGGTAAAAGGGAGATTAGCAGGTGGCTGGGACAGAATGTAATGTGGTGTAGTACCCAGAGCACAGGGCAGCTGGGTGACACGTGGATAGAGTACTACCTCTGGATTCAGGAAGACACATCTTTAGTTCAAAACTGACCTCAGACACTTATTAGTTGTGTGAGCTGGGCAAGTCACTTTACCCTGTTTGCCTCAGTTTCCTCACTTATAAAGTAAATTGGAGAAGAAAATGGCAAACCACTCCAATATTTTTGCCAATAAAACCCCAAATGGGTTCACAAAGAGTCTGACATGTTTTAGCTGACTGAACAAGAAGACAGATCACTAGATTTGGATCAGAGGGGCAGGTTCTAAGGTGAGCTCTGCTACATGCTTCTTGGGTGACCTATATGTATCCTTAGCTGTAAAATAAGGAGGGTAGGCACTAGATGATCCTTAAAATCCTTCCCATATTAAATTTTTTTGATTCAGTGGTTCAAATAAAAGTTTTGGGTTTTATTTTTTTGTTTTGATTTTAAAGCATCAGGAAGCATGTGAGCATGTTTGCAGGTTTATTGATAAGGAGCAAAGCATGTTTGGTTTAGAGAGAATAATGATTGCTAGAGCATAGACACAGCATCACCAGGTAGTGTGCTGGATTTAAAATCAGAAGATGAGGAGGAAAGAAAATCAGGAAAAAGCATTTATTAAGCATTTATTGTGTGCCAGGCATTTTGTTAAACTTTTTTAAAAAGTAAATATTGTTATATTTGATCTTCATAACTGCAAGGTAAGTTCTATTATGATTTCCATTTTACATTTGCGGAAACTAAGACAGAAGTAAAATGACTTATCCAGGGTCACAAAGCTAGTGTCAAAGACTAGATTGGAATTTAATGTCTTCTTGACTCTAGGCCCAGTGTTCTCCATCCAGTGTGCCATCCAGCTGCCTGAAAGACATGGATTTAAATCTTACTTTGGATATTTATTAATTATGTGACTGGGCAGCTCATTTAATCTTTTTATCTTTTAATCTTTTTTAAATAATCTATTTATTTCTTCATCTGTAAAATAGAGGAGGGCAGAGGATTTAATTTAATGACTTCTAAGATTCCTTCCTACTTTAAATCTATAATGCTATGAGAAGTGGAGATAATAATATTTTATATAGTGTTTAATATACATTACAATATTTCACAGTGTTCTTTGAGTGAGGGTACTATAGCTACTAGTGTCACTATTTAAAGATGAGAAATTGAGATTCAGAGGAATTAAATGACGTGGCCATGGCCACTTGAGGCAGCTGGTGACACAGAGGATAGAATGGTGAGTATGAAATCAAGAAGATCCAAGTTCAATTTCAGTTTCAGATAATTATTAGATGTGTGACCTTGGACAAGTCAATCAACCTCTGCTTCACTCAATTTTCTCATTTGTAAAATGGGAATAATAATAGTACCTACCTTGCAGGATAGTTGTGAGGCTCAAATGAGATAATATTTGTTTTAAAAAAAAGATGTTTAATATACAGCAGGCTCTTAAAAAATACTTATTCTTTCCTTTCTTTCTTCCCCAAAGCTAGTATCAAAGGGTGGGATCTGAGTGCAGATCAATTCTAATATTCTTTCAATTACCTTTGCAAGTCATATGTTAATAGCATTTCTTAAAATGTTTTAATGAACAAAAATCCATTTTCTTTTTCTTCTCACCTTCCTCTCCCTGCCCCCCAGCCTCTAAAACAAAGAAAACCCAAATCCTTGTAACAAATATACAGAGTGAAGCAAAAACTCAGCCTTTTCCCAAATCACACATGCCTCATTCAGTACCCTGAATCTGGTCTGTGGAGAAGGGTAGGATGTATTCAGAGCATTTCCAGGTGGAACTTGAAATTCATTTTCCAATAGAAATAAAAGCATAATGGATGTCTCCTTTCTCTAGAACAGTTCAGCTGTATTGCCAGTTAAATAGACCTTTGTGGGTTGGCCTGGAAACCTAGCAACACTTCCTTGTGACATTGTTTCAATATAAGATGTGCTAAATTTCTGGAACAAAAGCTGGAAACTGCTTGTAGTTTAAAAAACACTGAAAATTCAATCAACTAAATTTCATTTTAATCTTACAAATTTTTGAATAGTTCATGTTAACAGTGTTTAAGGATAGCACAAAAAAGAAAAGATGTACATAATCCCCAATTTTATTTTATTTTATTTTATTTTTTTTCGCTTTTAGCACAAATCTCATCCTTTAAAAATGTATGAGTTGGCTAACAAGTAGCCATGATTTTGAATTTCAGATTTTTTTTTCACCATTTGCTACTGATGCAAATAAGCAAGAAAATAACCCCCAAATATCCAATAATAGATAAAGAAAAGAAGGAGAATGCATATTTTACAGACTGGATTATATGTTTAAACTAGATAGTAGCTTTAAATTACTAAATCTTAAAACTCTACTAAGATTTTTGGGCAATCCATACTTAGCTCAAGATACTAGACATTATTACAGCAAATTACAAACAAAAAGCTGGAATTTTAAATCTACACTATTCAATTGGGATGGATTAAAAATGTCCCAAATATGCACGTTTATAGAAAGCCAAATTATGTGTACAACCTAGCTAAGAGCACAAGTTGTGAGGTTTTCAACATTCTGGTTTTACTTTGCTTGCAGAAGGAAAAAAAAACAACAAAAAACCAAAGCCTAAATCATAGCATTATGGAACCATATACACATTTAAAAAAATTTTTTTTGGTGATGGAAAGAAAAGGAAAAATAGAGGGAGCATACTATTGCTACTATTTGTGCTATAGTTAATCAACTTTTAATATCTTTGCTTCTGCTTATCCCTATGTGTTTAAGTCCCTTGGTGATCAAAAGAAGTCAGTGACTTCAAGGACTAGGGATACTGGATGTAGGACAAGACACATTAGAGAAATTCTTAGGAAGTTTCTTCCTTTTCTGTGAACAGTTGGTTTTAAATTTGTGAGGACAGGGAGAGTTTTTTCTTCCCAAAAGGAAGTGGCTACTGGACTATTCAGTGGCTGCTTAGAATACTGGGTGGCTTTGGACACATCTGTCTTAAATTTCAACTAAAAGATACAATTATAGTGGAAACAAAGCTGTTTCAGAATAAGAGAGTTTTGGTTAGATTCTCTGCTATGTAATGACTGTGATTATGGTGAAATCTCTTAGTTTCTCTGAGCCTTGATTTCCTCATCTTGGACAGAACCTAGATATGTGACCCTGGGCACATTACTCTCTGCTGTGAGACATTGTTTAGTGTGTAAATTTTGGAGCAGTTGCATTGATAAAGATGGTTTCCTCACTTGGGAGGAATATCAACAAAGTGACAAGTTTACTCCAAAAAAAGATGGGGGGCATAATGATACTTGCATTGTAAATAACATGGAGCCAGTCATGGAACCCAGAAAGCCTGGATTCAAGTTTGTCTCTGTAACATGTTAGCTCTATTGTCCTGTTCAATTGTGTTCAACTCTTCATGGTTCCATTTGGATTTTTCTTGGCAAAGATATTGGAGTATCTTTCCTCCTCCAGCTCATTTTTCAGATGAGCAAACAGGGTGAAGTGACTTGCCCAGAGAGGTAGTAAGTGTCTGAGACCAGATTTGAATTAAGAAAGGTTGATTTTTCTTGACTCTATATTTACTATATTTACTGTGCTACTTAAGTGCCTTTGTTACCTCAAATATATTGACTTTGGATGTCACTTAATCCCCATTGCTTTATGTAATCCTTAAATGTACAAATCATAGAAAAAGCATTTATCAAGTGCTAGAGATAAAGATGAGAACAATTCCCATTCTCAAGAAGCTCCCACTACAATATGGGGGATTATACTCATATGGTGATCCAGCTGTAGTGTAGAGGAAAGGTCTAGTGGTCCTTGGGATGCATCCACCAGGCAGATGGTAATACACTTTCTTTGTTTGAACTATATTGAACTATTTAATGGTGTCAAGGACTTTCCTTTAGGGGTCTTTAGGAGCTGTGGCTATGAGGGGCCAAGGTTGTAGCAAATGCAGAGGGAATTTCTGGGTAAGATGTCTATGGGCTTGGCTGGAAACAGAAGAGCTGGATTGCTAGGGGTGGGGAGCACTGCTGGAGCTCTTGGGTACAGAATCCATAGTAGTGGTTTGGCCTCCCTGGCACATGCCAAATTCTATCTGTCCCTCAGGGTATGTTGCTACTTCAGCCAGTCTGGCTTGGTTACCCTGTGGTCTTTGGTTCTCAATATTTTTCTTAGTGATATATGGGGAAGGAGAAAGTATCTCCATAGGAGTTGATGATGATAGATTGGGGTAACCCAATGACCTCTGCTATTATCAGAACTCTTAAATTTATATTTCATAGCACATGCATAATCTCAAATGCTTATCCTACTACCTGACAGGATTCTTATAATGAAAGCTTTGTAAACCACTAAACACCATAGAAATTAGCATTATTATTATAAATTATGTGACCTTCACTAAGCCACTTAATCTCCGTGGGTTTAGATCCTATGATACTAAGTATCAAGGAATGGAGAAAAGTAGGGAATTTGTACTTTATAATCATCTTCTCTTTTAACTTATTCTTTTCTGTCCCCACTGCTACTACCTTAGTTTGGGCCTTATTACCTGGCTCATTGCAACCTCCTTCTTATGGAATTCCTTTTTCCAATTTATTTTAATCACGGTGGCCATAGTTGTCTTTTCTGATTATTCCATCTTGAAGTTCTGCAGTAGCTTCTTATCATATTTTAACTCAAATTAATAACAAAACAAAACAAAAACCAAAAAATAAACAAGACTATGAAGCTTATTACTAAGGAGATTTGGACTAACATAGACTACAGTATATTAGCATTGGAAAGCACCTAGAATTTATTATGTTCCACCTTCCACCCATGAAGGAATCCCTTTTAAGGCCTTTTTAAATGGTACTGGTAGGATGTCTGCTTGATCACTTAGGAAAATGGGAAACAGTACCTCACAAAATATCCCACTTCAGTTTTGGACAATTCGAATTGTTAAAAAGTTATTATACTGAGTTCTTCTAACATCTAGCTATTGTCTTCCAAGTCTGCCATCTACAGACTGTTTAATGCTTTCCCCATGTGATAGCCCTTCCTATATTTGTAGACAACCATTATGTCTCCCTTAAGTAGTCTGTTCTTCAATTAGAAGAACCAAAACATGGTTTTCAGTTATTTCACCATCCTAATTAACTTCTGGCGTTCCCTTTAAAGTGTGATGCTCAGAACTGAACCCAGAACTCTAATTATGATCTAACATTGGCTGGGTAAATTGGACCTATTATTATTAGCTTCCATGTGGACACTATACTTTCACTGTTTCTTTCTTCCTTCCTCTCTCTTCCTCTCTTCCTCCCTCTCTCCCTTTCCTCCTCCCTCTCCCTGTCCTTATTCCTTTCCTTCCCTCCCTCTCTTCTTCTCTTCTCTCTTTCTCTTATTTTATTGAAGCAGGTAGAGAGTACTGTGAATAGAGCACTGGACTCTCAGTAAGATTCGAATTCAAATCTGACTTCAGACACTTACTATCTCTGTGACCCTGGGCAAATCACTTAACTTCTGTCTGCCTCAGTTTCTTAATTTATAAAATCAGAATAATAATATAATACTTCTCCAGGGTTGATATGAGGATAAAATAAGATATTTTAAAAGTAGTTTGTAAACCTAGAAACATTATATAAATGTTTTGTTCAGTCTTTTCAGTTATCCAACTCTCTAAGATTCCATTTGAAGTTTTCTTGGCAAAGATAGGTGAAGTAGCTTGCCATTTCCTTTTCTAATTCATTTCACAGATAAGGAAACTGAGGCAAACAGGATTAAGTGACTGGCCTAGGGTCACACAGTAACTCTGAGGCCAGGTTTGAATTCAGGAAGATGAGTCTTCCTGACTAGAGGCCTTGCATTCTATCCACTCTGCCCCCTAGCTGCTCCATATATATGCTAGCTATTATTAATAATAATGTAACTTGAAGTTGCATCTTTGGCAGCCATATCACAGTGTTGACTGCTATTGAGAATGCAGTCCACAAAAATTTTTAAGTATTTTTCAGATGAATTACTGCCCCAGGAGTTCTCTTCCATCCTGAACAATTTATTTATTTAAACATAAACCTAGACTTGACTGACATCATAGTTGGATTGGATCTATCCTTCCAGTCTATCAAGATCTTTTGAGGTACTGATTTTGTCATCTAACAGATGACATCTCTTCCTCTATTTGAGTCGTCTATAAATTGAGTGTCTTCATTCAAATCATCAATAAAAATGTCAAATAAAACAGGGTAGAGATCAGATGCTTAAAATGTGCACTATGAACTCATTAATCAAGACTTTTGAGATATGGCTGTTCACCCTGCTGGAAATCAATCATATTGCCTGTATTTCTTTGTCTTGTCCAAGAATATATCAACGAGAAGCTTTGTCAGAAGCCTTCCTGGCATTGAGATGAATTTATCACATAAATCTACCCTTCCCATCTTCTCTGCTCTTGTGTGAATACTCCATTTGTCTCAGGCATATCTGTTCAAAGTTTATATATTCAGCTCTTTCTTCTTCTCTCTACTCCAACTGATAAATGTACAAGTGTACAGAGAAGAAAGAATAACAAATCTCAGTATTGGCAAGTCCATATACTTCAAATTTTCTCCATTTTTATACCAGTTTCTAAATTCCTAAATGCTTTATTCAACCTTTCTGGATTTATAGAAGGAAAAAAAGTCAATTGTGCATATTTGTGATGGCTATTAATTTCCTCCTCCCTTTAAGACAGTTGTAGTAGGATGAATGTGTTAAGATGTTAAAATGGATTGGGGGCAATGATGGCGATTTTTCTTTTCAGTCAGTAATGATGATGGTGAAGAATGTATAGAAATACAGAATTTTATATCTATGATAACATATCTTTTGCAGTAGAAAAAAAAAATTAGAAACAGAATGGATTCCCTTGATTGGTGAATGGCTAAACACATTTTGGTGCATGTGATGGAAATTGATGAATACAGAGAAATGTGGATTTACATGGTCTGATGCAGAGTGAAGTTGATAGAGCCAAGAAAACTTTGTGTGTGTGTGTGTGTGTGTGTTTATGTGCACATGTACTTTTGTTATTGTTCATTTTCAGTGATATCTTTTTGTAACCCCATTTGGGGTTTTCTAGGGAAATACTGTAGTAGTTTGCCATTTTCTTCTCTGGCTCATTTTACAGATGAGAGAATTGAGGCAAATAGGCTTAGGTGACTTGCTCAGGATCATGCAGCTAGTAAATGTCTGAGACTAGATTTGAACTTAGAAAGATATCTTCGTGATTGCGGGGCTGCCACTCTGTGTCCTATGGCGCCACCTAGCTATCCCTATACAATGGACATATAAATGGAGGAAAAAAATCAAAAGTGAACGTCACCAAATTACAAAAAGGTAGCATGACCCCAAAGAGGAAATATTGGAAGACAGTCTCACCCCACTCCTTTGAGACTCTGGGAGGTTCATGAGCGTGTGCTTTTTGCAAATATTTTCAGACTTTTAAATTGTAATTGCTGACTTTTTTTTCTTTTTTCCCTTTAAAAATGTTATTTGGTATAGCTCTCTGGGAGGAGATAGATACTCGGAGAAATTTTGGTGATATAGGAAATGAAAAGTATCAATGCAAACTTATAAAAAAAGAATATATAGACTCTTAATAAGTTAGCATTCATGCAGCACTTTGCAAAGCATTTTCATTATATTAGCTTTTTCTTTTTCTTTTTTAATAAGATTTTTTATTAAAGCTTTTTATTTTCAAAACACATTCATAGGTAATTTTCAACATTCACTCTTACAAAACCTTGTATCCCAAATTTTTTCCCTCCTTTCCCTCTCCAATCTCCCCTACATAGCAAGTAATCCAGTATATGTTAAACATATACAATTGTTTTATACATATTTCCACAATTACCATGCTGCACAAGAAAAATCAAATGAAAAAGGAAAAAAATAAGAAAATAAACTGCATAGCTTTTTATTTTTCAAAATACATGCAAAATACATACATTCAGCATTCACCCTTGCTAAACCTTGTGCTCCAAATTTTCTCCCTCCCTCCCTCCCAGAAAGCAAATGGATTAATAATTTCCAATGTAGGTTAAATATACAAAACATTTTTAAAACAAATTATCATTTTATGCTCACAATTCTGAGCAATAGATGCTATTATGATTCCTATTTATAGATGAGAAAACTGAAGCAGGTGGTAAGTGACTTAGAATCACATAGTTGGATTTGGATTTGGATTTGGATTTGAACTCAGGTCTTCCTAACTCTAAATGTAACACTTTAACACCTAAATGACAGACCCTAGGCATAACCGCTCATTTTCCAGCTAAAGGTACAGAAGCCCAGGAGCTAAAGGCCTTGTCCAACCAAGGTCATCAAGCAAAAAGCAGTGGAATGAGGATTCAAGCATAATTCTATTGATTCACATATAGTGCTCTTTCTACCATACCTTTTTTTTTTTAATTTTGTTTTTTATGGAATTTTATGATTGGGGAAGAACCGATTTTGTAAATATGCAGAAGGAAAGGGACCACTAGAAACTGAGAAATCAGTGATGTGGGAGAGATGGAAATTGATGGAGCAAAGGGCAAAGATGAACATATTGTAAATTCTTTGAAGGTTGAGGGCTTATTTTTGATCTTTTCGTCTCCAGTACTTAGCAGCATGTTTTGCATGTTCTAGTTGTTTCCTATGTGCTTCTTGAACTGTTTAGTTACCCTGTGAGCACCACTAGCCAAAAGAGCATGACTAGGCCCCAGGCACAAAGCATCACCGCCTCCTCCTCCTTTCTTTCTCCTTCTTCCTTCATCCCTTTTTCTCTTACTGTGGCACAAAATTTCCATAGAGATCCTTGGAGAGCGAATCTAAAACCTGGCTGAGGAGGGTCCCTGAAGGAGGATGGCATGTGTTTGGGGCCTGGAAGAAGAGGCCATTCCTCCTCATCCACGTCCCCGTCTCTCCTTCTCTTCCCGTCCTGCATTCCGACTTTTTCCCCACTCACTCCTCTTTTTCCTTTCCTCTCCCTGACCTTTCCCTCCCTTTTTCTTTCCAACAGGTTCCTTCTCTCCTCCATCCCTTTTTCCTCCCTCTTTCCCGGCTTCACTCCTTTCTCCTCGCCCTTCTTTCTCCATTGTCCCTTTCTTTTTCTTCTCTTTCCTTCTTCCTTCCCTCTCTTGCTCTTCCCCTTTTTCTTCTCTTCTCCTCTCCTTCCCAACACCGTTTCCTCCTGTCTCCCTCCCTTACTTGCTTCTCCATCCTTTCTCCCTCTTTCTCCTCCTTCCTTTTCCCTTCCCGCTCTCCCTCCTCCTTCTGCCCCCTCATCTGGCACACCCTCCCTTCTCGTCTTCCATTGCCCTCCCCTTTCCTTCCTGTTTGGCCCTGTCTCCCTGCTGTCACTCCTTTCCAGTTCTCCCCTCCCCCACCTTCTTCCCCTTCTCTTCCCCCTCCTTCCCCTCGGTTCTCGGCTCCTTTCCTCTCCATCCCCCTCCTCCGTCCTCCTGGGCTCGGTTTCCCACTTTCTTCCCCTTCTTTTCTCTTTCTGCCTTCCACGCTTCCCTTCCTCCCGCTTCTCGCGGCCTTCATCTTCCCCTCCCTCCTCTCTTCACTTTCCTTTTCCGACATCTCCATTTGGAGACCTCTCCTCTCCTCCCTTTCTTTCTCTCCTCTCCCCTCTCCGCCTCTGCCCGGCCGCGGGGAGGGGATGGGGACCCCACAGCCACGCACGAAGGGGGCGGGATTGACCGGGGTAATGAGGAAGGGAATCGTCCGAGAAAGCGGAAGTCCCGCCTCTCTAGAGCCGCACATCCGGCTCCGGCTCCCTGGCACTGGTGACTGAGCGAGCGCAGCCGGGGGGCGGAGGAGCAGCTATGGTGCTGCTGGAGAGCGAGCAGGTGGGGGGCCGGAGAGCGGGGGGCAGCGGGAGGTGGGTGGAAGAGGGGCGCCTCGCCCGGGCCTCGGCCTGACCGGGGCGAAGCGGGCCCGAGCCCGGCGGCCCCTCGACGTTGGCGTCGCGGGGCCGCCTAACGGGAGCGGGGGGGCGGGTTGTTTTCCAGTTCCTGACGGAGCTGACCCGGCTCTTCCAGAAGTGCCGCTCGTCGGGGAGCGTGTTCATCACCCTGAAGAAATGTAAGGAACGGCCCTGCCCCGCGGGGGGGGAGGGGACTGCGCGGGCGGGAAACTGAGGCACCGTCACCGTTGGAGGCCTGGCTTTGCTTCCCTGGAGCCGCCTAAGCCCGAGGTTCTGTCAATGTACGTGGGATGACGAAGACGTCCGGTTATGTTTAAGTAACAAAATACACCGACGCCCGGCGCCCCCATGAAACGTGCCGGCGGCCTTGACGCAGGCACCCGTGACCCCCGGCCCTCCCCGAACCCTGGGAGAAGGGAAGGGCGGGCCGCCGTCGTCTGTCCCAGAGGCAGCGCCGGGCCCCCGCGGCGCGGAAGGGCCTCTGGCCGCCCCCTCCCCAGCAGTGCTCCAGGCGGCCTCCTCTGAGTGCGGCCGTTTAGACCGGGGCGGGTCCGCCGGGGCTGCCTAGTTTTTCAGCGCCCTTTGGTGTAGCCTGTTCTCCCCGGGCTCTTGCTCACCTTTTCCTTTTTTATTTCCATTCACAGAATGCAGATATTTTTGTGGCTTTTGAATTTCTCGTTGCTGTCTCCACTTTTTCGAGGTTGAATAAAATAATGAGCGCTTCTGGTGCAGCGTAGGCGCGTTCCTGAATTGGAGTGTGTAAGTGCTATTTTTTGACAGGAACTTTTTTTTCCTTTTAATGCAGATGATGGTCGGACTAAACCCATTCCAAGGAAAGGCTCTGTGGAAGGCTTTGAGCCTTCAGACAATAAGTGTTTGCTGAGAGCTACTGATGGGAAAAAGAAAATCAGCACCGTGGTGAGCAGGGACTCGGGGAGTGAGGCCCAAGGACAGCGTGCTTGTCTGTAAATTGGACATTTTTAGGACTTTGAAGATGGGAACTCTGATCCTTATTTTATACCTACCGTAATGTTCAAGAATTGTTCAGTGTTCAGTTATTCAATAGCCATTTGGGTAGGACATAAATCGCAATTTGGTTTGTTTCTATGCCACCTTATACTGCCTAGAGTTACTAGAAGAGTAAGTAGAAAGGAAGGTCAAATGAAATTTCTCCTTTGCTTTTCCAGGTTTTACAAGGAATTAAATTATGGGTAGTTTTAATTGCCCTTAGAAGCAGTTAATAGATAGCACAAATACTCTTTCTTTAAGTCACCACAATCATTTATCCGTGGAGCCTCTCACAGCTTGTTGGATATTTCAGTTGCCTAGGGCTTATGTCCTTGCATATTGCTGGTGATAAAATACTGAATTGTTCTGTATGATTTGTTGGGCTTTGATTTTCCTAATAAGAGTAGAGATTAAGGCATTATAGCCGGCAGTGAATGCAGAAGTGTTATTTTATTTGCTGTATCAGAATCTTTGATTCACTTAGTTACTATACTATATTAAACCTCTTTTAATACTTTTCTCCCTCTACTCCCACCAGCACTGCCCCGTGGAAGACTTAGGTTAATTTAGTTCCTCATTAGCCAGTATAAAATCTTGTCTTTTTAATTGGATCTTTTGAAAATTTTCCAAAATTCAATTGAAAAAGGATGCCAGATGCCTAGGAAGCTGGCTTTACCAGTTGGATAGTGTGATAAAATTAGTCTGTTAGAATTCTTTATATTTCCTTATTCCATAGTACTTTACTCTGAGGTTAAAAAAAAAAAAACAAACTGCATTGCACTTTGTCACAGTATTTTCCTTTTAAAGAAGAAACTGAAGGGACCTGTGCTGGGAGGTTGCATGAAGGAGTTTCTTTTGTGTAGTGCATCCATACATTTATTGACTAAGATAATGTTTCATATTGTACAACAAAGCTATCCTATAAGACGTGAGCTTCACTAAGACCTTTTTTCCCCTCAGTTTTTAATGAAAGATTCAAAAAAAGTCTTAATAAAACATTTAGAACCCACCCCTAAGCAGAACTGAAGGGTGCAAAGCTCTTTGGTTTTCCAATCTGACAGGTGAGGAAAGCCTTCTCTTCTGTCCTCTTGCTTCCTTGACCTTAGCTAGTAGTAACACACTATTAAAGCTATTAGGGACAGCTATTTAAGTGTGGGGTATGCTGCCCCCATGAGGACTTAAATAGTTCTTGCATGGAGAGGGAAGGTAATTGATTTATTTATGTTTTCTAGGTGAGCTCTAAAGAAGTGAATAAATTCCAGATGGTAAGTTTCTGATATTCATTGGGTCTCCCCAAGTTGTTAGTAAGTAGAACACAAGATTCAGTCTAGGCATCTAACTGAACTAAAATAATAAGCTGTCTTAGGAGGGGCAGTTTTAATTTCCATTTTACAAATGAAGTTGCCTAGTATGAATGATGGATCATAATTTTTATATCTTGCTTTTTTTTCCTGTCAGAGTCAACTTGGGTTTGTTCTATCACCTTACCAATAAGAGTTCTGTAAACTATGAAATTTACACAAAGTGCTTTGCAAACCTTTGGAAAGCACTATTGTAAATGTTAACAATTAGTATTTGTTGGTTTTGCTATAGAAATCACATCAATAACAACAAAATAGGGTCAGTAATTGTCTTCCTCAGAGCAAGTAAGGGATGAAAAATTGCTGTAATGTAAACACACATGGCCGGTCCTTCCCAGAACTAGAGTATGTTCTGGCATGTTACATTCTCTCTCCTAACCACTCTCTATTTCCTCTACTATAGGCCTTCTTTGAATACAAAAGAACAGTGGGCCAATCAGAGAGCTCTCTTTTTCATTGAAGGCTGTGCCTTTTGTTTTACAGGCCTATTCAAACTTGCTCAGAGCCAATATGGATGGGCTAAAGAAGAGAGACAAGAAGAGCAAAAACAAGAAAAGCAAAGCCACACAGTGAGGGGCACTTAGATTCTAGTTTTATTTCACTAGCAAAACAGAACTTTGAAGACACTTGGCTAATGGTACAGCCTTCTCTTAGGGCTGAATGGCTTCATGTGGTGGGGAGGGAGTGTTACTTAGTAGCAGTTCATCAATCCTATTTGGATTGTCAGTTTAATGTTTACAGGAGTTCCTGTGATTAAAAAAGAAAAAAAAAAAAAGGCCTGCCCAAGTTATGTGTGTGTGTGTATATATACAAAATTGTTATATGTGGCATCCAAACAGCCTCACCCACTCTACACTTTGAGGTATATCTGACCTATGGTTTGTTGAAGTCACTTTAGCAATCTGTGTCAACAGAGCAATATATTATTAAATTTATCCATATACCTTTTTTGATTCCCATTATATGTCTGTTTTTTCATCACCTTTGGTTTTGCATTATTAACCCGATTCTGTGAGGAATGAGAAAACTTAGCATGTCCTCAGAACTTTTGGTGCCAGAAGTTGACAGTTCTTTAAGTAGCATGCATAGTTATAGGGTTGCTTTCTAAATACCTGTGAGATGTTTATGAAGTTTTTAACTCTTGTTAATGAACCATTTAAATTGAACAGAATTCACTGGAAAAGTTATATTGTAGTTCATTTTCAATTTTAAATTTTCCTTGATATTACAATTTTTTGTTTTCCAGTGAATATATCCAGTTCAGTAGGAGAATCTTTGAGATCCAGACCTAAACCTTCAAGTCCCCAGAGAGCAAGCTTAAAATAACAATAAACTAAGCTAGTTAGAGGAAATTGGACAAAGTTTTCAGTTATTCACATCTTTGGATTTTTCATTATTTAGTGAAGTATAAAAACCATCTCCCAAACTCAAGGTTAGCTAAGTGTCTAGTGGATAGAGTTCGGGCCTTGAGTCAGGAAGACTCATCTTTCTCTTTACAAATCTGGTCAATTACTCTTGCTTGCCTTGGTACAATGAGCTGGAAAAGGATCTTTGCCAATAAAACTCCAAATGAGATCATGAAGAGTTGGGTAAGAGTGAAACAACTGAACAAGCCAAACTCAACAAAGTATATAATAGAATAGTGTACCTGACACTCTTGGATTCCTAACACAATTCAGTTAACTGCCAATGTACAATTTCTTCATCTATAAAGAAAGATAATACCTCTTTCATATGGTTGTATTCAGTCTGAGAATAAGTGAACTGATTAGATATAAAGGTTATTTCACATCCAGTCTTGGGATATAAGAAGAGCTAATGTGTTTTGATTTTGCATTTAGATATCTTCCTTTCCCATTCCCATTGCAAGTATAGCAAGCAGATTTATGAAAAACATTTTATTAAATCCAAAAAGTTTGGCAGCCTTTAATATATACATTATAAAATATTCAGTTTAAGATTTATTCAAAATTACAGTGACTGTACAACATTCTATATTACAACATAAGCTTCTGAGTAGTTTAAACATTACTATGTACAATTCACATGTCCTTGCAATGAATTCTTCATATTTAAAACAAGATTCTGTAGTAGTCATCTCTGTAACTATATAAGAATAGCATTGACACCCTGCACAAGGAAAAAAAAGTCTAATTAGAAGCAGTCACAGAGAAAAACAATGGTTGAAGAAATAGATTCTATTTGGCAAAATAAAATTTATCTGTAAGTGTCCTGTTCCAACAAAAATATGTAAAGTTATCTAGAACTAGCTAAATTTTCTTGGCAAGTGAAATGTTACCATTTGTTTTACATTTTTCATTTCTGCCCTAAAGATGGTGGGGTGAGAAGCTAATATTTCTCTATTGGGACTTTAAAGCAAAGGTTAAGTCAATTTTCTAAAAATGAAGCAGCAGAGCTCATAGCTATTAAGTTAAACACTACAATTCTACATCATCATCTGGGACAATAAATTTATAGTGAGAACAGTTGATCTGCTTCTTTATATTTTGTCATTAATAAGGTCATGGCTGAAGATGAGGTCCTAGGCAGGCTTCACTGGCTGCCAGCTGCCAAACTCATTAGTAGACTTATTCCCCAGCATCCTGACAGGAGGATGAGGTGCAGCCACTGAGGGATCTGAAGCTTCAAGGAAGATAAACTCATGGAAGGGTTTTAATAGCTTACCTCCTTGAATTCTGACATGTGTGACACATGTTGCTAACAAGATAACTTACTTTTTTTCAATTTTGATGTTGAAAATTTCATCACAGACTGATTTGAGGTATCTCTGCTTTGGCAGGCGTGATAGTAGCTGCTTCACAGTTGTATTAAAGGCCTGTTCATCACCATCCCACTAGGGGAAAACGGAAGATCAAGACTTTAAACAGAAGATTACACTTAAGATTTTTTTTTGGGGGGGGGGGGCAGTGAGGGAGGTAAACATGATTTGCTAGTATTCTTCCAAGGACTAAAGTACCTACAGAGAAACCACATAGAGGAAGATATTAAATTTGTTAAGAGAGTTGCTCTATTGCAGACCTTTTGATGCCATCTAGTTCACTCCTAGTTTGGCAATGTATACCAGCTATCACTATTACCCTGATGATCTTGGGGAAATTATTTTCTGCTCTTCTTTGCTTAGGTGTGACAGATGCCACTTTCATATGTTTTTGACAAATGGATGATCTAGTTAGCAAAACAATAAGATGGCACTAGAAGTAAGCACATGGATCCATTTCCAGGTTAACACAGATTAATATCTCTGGTATCATATTTGAGGCAAGTAAAAGAAAGCCATCATAAAAACTATTAATAATTAGCTATAGCTTATGGGCGGTATGTAATTAAGGGGCTCTATTGACTATTCAGGTACATGTTTAAAAGAAAATATATATAAGATTCCAAAATTAAAATGGGAAAGGGAAGATACATGTGATTGGTCATAACTGAAACTAGGGATTTTAATACCTGGAGCAAATGCGATTGGGGGGAGGGGAGAGATAGATAGGATGGGGAGAGAAAAAGTCCTCAAGGCCACTGCTGGGAAGGATGCCAAGCCCCACTGTTCCCAGACATCCCATATTATCTTTGTGGATGTTCTAAAACAACTGATGTTCTTATTAATCTTCAATTAGTTGTGGCTGTTAGCACTCTTCTCCTTCCTATAAGGAGAAGATAAATGTCTGAAATGATTCCAATGATAATTTAGGAACAAATATTTTCTATAAAAGGAAGTTATATCAGTAATCTACAAATTCTGAAGTTCAGAAAATATCACTAAGGAAAATAACTTCATTTTGGTCCCTCAATAACAAAAATTACTCAAACTTCTGGAATTTAAAGTTTGACTCTAGGCCAATACTTAGGTATGGCAGAATCTACTTTGCTTACCTCCAGTGCTAAAAACTGCAAAATGGTTTCTTTTGGCAAATCCACCTGTGAGAAGGAATATGTACAATGCAAATTAGCCTAAGAGGATTTGATTGCAAAATTTTAAGTCAACTTAAATCTACTTATTTGTATTATACATTGTCACCAATGACTGAATTTGAAAATCACTGTTGAAGTTTGTTTGAAAATGAAGTAAATGTCAATTATATGAGGATGAGACTTCACCTCTGGGACCCCAAAATAAAATGTCATAATTCACCACCCCACCCACAAAAGGACTGATTCTAATACATGTAGATGTGTGGATTTAAGATTCAAAAGCCCACCTGGAAAATTTCAGAAACAAAATGGAGATTTTCTGAGGATGTTAAAATTTTTTCCATTTTGGGGTTGGGTTGGGGAAGGGAGAGGAAAAAACCCTTTTTCTTTTCCCCCCCATATCTTCACATTTTCTCTGTAGTCTCATACTCTTAATTTTGCATAAGGCTGCTCTTAGTGAAAATCACATAGAAATACAAAACATTTATATTGAACAGAAAGCTAAGTTCTAACAATTTTGCTAACATCAATATCAAAGGAAAAGACTTACAGCTAAAATTTCAATTTCACTGCTCTTGTGGTGAAGGTTGGCAAGGGCAGTCTGGAGTCTAGTTTGCACCTATAAGAAGAGAATACTGAATTCAGAATAGGTGGATGCAAGACATCTATCTTCCAGTTTGTCCGCAAACCAAACATTAGGGTAGGGGCTCTTAATGTGGGGGTCTATGTACTTTTTTTTTTTTAAACATTTAATTTTTACTTTTTCTCTCAAAAATTTTAACATGAGTTTTAAAAAAAAAAATTTAGTTCTAGATTGATTCTCTTTCTTCCTGCCCGAGGAAGGCAAGCAGTTTGATATAGATTTTCCCATAGTAGTCATGTAAAACATTTTCATATTACCTACATTGCAAAAGAAAATTTAGATCAAAACGTCTACCAGAATAAAAGTTTTTAAAAATATGCATTTAGACTGCATCACTTTTTTCTCTGGAGGTAGCTAATATTCACCATAAATCCCTTAAAATTGTTTTGTATTGTATTTCTAAGGATAATTCATTTACAGTTGGGCATATAATTGGACAAAATGACTCCTAATATTTGTTTTCATATCATCTTTGTTTAAGGTGAATTCATTCTTTTAATATTAATACTGGTAATTTTTTTTTTTAGTCAAATCAGTGTTTTGTTGCCTCTTTCTTAAAATCATCTCTTAAGTTTTATTAACTCAATAGTTTTTTTTCTCAACTTGTGAATCTCTTAGTTTTCAAATTTCTAATTTGGTGCTTAATTAGGGATTTTTTAATCTATTCTTTTTCTAGTTTTTTTTTTTTTTTTTTTAGTTAAATTTCCAATTATGAAATGTACTCAGTTTTGCTGGATAGGTTATTCCTGGTTGTATTCCTAGCTGCTTTGCCTTCAGGAATATAATTACTTTAAACCCTCTGATCCTATAATGTAGGAACTGCTAAATATCGTGTGATCCTGATAATAGTTCATGACATTTGAATTGTTTGTTTCTGGCTGTTTGCAATACTTTCTCTTTGACTAGAAGCTTTGGATTATGGCTATAATGTTCTGGGAGTTTTCATTTTGGAATCTCTTTTAAGAGGTAATCAGATTTTTTTCCATTTCTGTCGTATCCTCTGGCTCTAAGATACCATGGCAGTTTTCTTATTTTTTATTTACTGAAATATGATGTCTCCTGAACTGATGGAGAGTGAAGTCAGCAAAGCACTATACCCAGTGACATCAATATCATATGACGATCAACAACTGTGAAGGACATAACTATTAGCAATACAATAATACAAGACAGTTTCATAGGACTTATGATGAAAAATGCTATCCATATTCAGAAAAAGAATTGATGGAGTCTGAATGTAAATTGAAACATACGATTTTTCACTTATTATTGTTACTGTGTACAATATTCTCCTGGTTCTGCTCCCTTTACTTAGCATGTAAATGCTTTAGAGCATTTTTTTTTTCATGTGACTATACATGACTTTAATTTCTTCATTGAAAATTGTCTATTCATATCCTTTGATCATTTATCAATTGAGGAATGATTTGTATTCTTTTAAATTTGACTCGGTTCTCTATATATTTTAGAAATGAAGTTTTTATTAGAAATACTGGCTAGAAAAATTATTTCTGAGCTTTTTGTTTCCCTTCTAATCTTGGTTGCATTGGTTTTGTTTATGCAAACCTTTTTAAATTTTAATTTAATGCATTCAAAATTCTCCAATTTGCATTCTCTGTTTCTTTTTTGGTCACAAATTCCTACCTTCTCTAAAGACCTGATGGATAAACTATCCTTTGCTTCCCTAATCTGCTTGCAGTATCACTATGTCTACATTATGAACCCATTTTGACTTTATCTTGATATGATGTGAATGGTCTATGTCTAGTTTCTGCCATACTACTTTCCAGTTTTTCCAGCAATTTTTTGTCAAATAGTGAGTTCTTATCTCAAAAACTGGATCCTTTGGGTTTATCAAACAGTAGATTACTATAGTCATTACTTGTCCCTAATCTATTTCACCAATCTGCTACTCTTAATTTTTTAGCTAAGAGTAGCAGATTGGTGAAATAGATTAAGGACAAGTAGTGACTATGGTTTTGATGTCTGCTACTTTATGATGTAAATTTTAAGTCTGGTGCGGCTAGGCCATTGTTGTTGGCATTTTTTTTCCATCCCCTTGATATTTTTAATCTTTTGTTCTTCCAGATGATTTTCTTATTATTTTTTCTAGCTCTATGAAATGATTTTTTAAACAGTTTGATTGGTATGACATTGAATAAGTAGATTAATTTATAGAATTGTCATTTGTCTTATATTAGTCTGGCCTATCCATGAGCAATTGAGATTTTTCCAATTGTTTAGAGCTGACTTTATTTCCATGAAATGTTTTATAATTGTATTCATATAGTTCCTGGGTTTGTCTTTGCAGGTAGACTCCCAACTATTTTATATTATCTGTAGTTATTTTAAATGTAATTTCTCTTTCTATCCCTTGCTGCTAGGCTTTGTTGGTAATATATAAAAATGTCTTTGATTTATATAAATTTATTTAAAACCTGCAACTTTGCTAAAGTTGTTAATTAATTTGAGTAGTTTTTAGTTGATTCTCTTAAGTATACACTTCATATCATCTGCAAAGAATGATAGTTTTTTTTCCTTCACTGCCTACTCTTCAATTTTTTTTAAATTCTAATTTTTTTGAGATTCTTATTTTATTTTTTAAAATACCTTTTATTTTTCAAAATGCTCTCAAAGATAGTTTTCAACATTCACTCTTGTAAAACCTTATGTTCTAAATTTTTCTCTCCTTTATTAGTCTATTAACCTGTAATATAAATTAAGCATGTGCATATTTCCATATTTATCTAAACATATTTCCATATTTATCATGCTGCATGTGAAAAATCAGACCAAAATGGAAAAAAAAAGAAAAAAAAAAAAAAGCTAACAAGAACAAAAAAGGTGAAAATACTATGTTTACTCCACATTCCCCAAAATCATCTCTCTGGATATGGATAGCTCTCTTCACTCAATTCTAATTTTTAAGAAATTACTTTCTTCAATGTGCTTTTGTACTTCTTTTTTTCATTTGGCCAATTTTGTTTTTTAAGGTATTATTTTCTTCAGTATTTTTCTGTGCCTATTTTAAGATATTGACTCTCTTTTAAAAATTTTCTTGTATCACTCTCATTTCTTCCTAATTTTTCCTATCTGCTTCTTACTTGATTTAAAAAATTCTTTTTGGTCACTTCCAGAATTTTTTTTTTTTTGTCTAGTGATCAATGCATTTTTCTTCTGAGGCTTTGCTTTAGCTGTTTTGACATGACTGTCTTCTGGGTTTGTGTCCTGATTTTCCTTGTCACTATAATAACGTTATGAATAGGCTCTTTTTTTGTTTGCTCATTTTTTCAGTCTATTTTTTGACTTATAACTTTATGTTAAAGTTGTGCTCTCAGGGTGGAGGGGGCAGTGTCCCAAGCTTCAGGCCTTTCTTGCTGTTTCAGAGCCAGCGGTATAGTTTATAGATTTTTGGTGCTTCCAAGATGGGTGGTCTCAGGAGAGGTGTGATCACTGCCTCTTCACCTGTGGTCTGTACCCAGGAAGGGATGTTATTCCCCTACAGCTATCTGTGCTAGCATACCTCTTGGCCCTGAGACTGTGATTGGGTCCCCCATTCTCCTGCAGCCACAATTGCTAGTATTCTCCTCTGTCTTAGAATTGCTCAGGACCACAAAGCCTCTTGGTTAGCTATTTAGCAACCATCTCTTCTTGCTACTTAGTTCTTAAATGCAACCAGGAAGAATGGTGATGGCAGTTCATGCCACCTGGATCAGAGAATAACTGAGAAGATAGAACAAGAATACTGGGTTCCAATAGTGCTCTCAATGATATTAGTAACTCAGCTAATAATGTACTAATAGGAAGAAAGCAACAGCAGTCAGCAAGGGAGTATTAGAAATGAATGTAGCAATAAGCACTTAATAAATTGTTGGTACTTAAAACTCTACGTCTACAGTTAGAAATACTTACAGAAATGGCCATATCTGAACTCAGTTCACATTAGACATAGAGCACAATAGTGAAAAACCACTGGTAATGTCCATGCTTATTTCTGCTTCTGGCATATGTCTTTGATGATCTGAAATGTTCTCTCCATCTATTCAGATCTTCCAAGATCCATTTTAAAGTCCACTTTTCATTGAGCCAGGTTAGAATGTGTTTAGGTCCTTTAAACAGGAGCCAAGAATGCCTGAAGGAATTGCTCTCTTTTCTTGTTTATTTACTATAGATAGGTCACTAACATAGTGCTTTAAAAATTCACAAACTTCTTTCCCTATAATAACCCTTTCTTGTAAGTATTACAGATATTATTCCCATTTACAAATAAGGATGCTAAGGAACAGAGAGGTTATGTGATTTACCTTTGGTTACCCAGTTTTTCTTAGTTTGGTAAATTTCAGAAATAGCCTAAGTTTTGGAGGTAGGAAGAAAAAGTATTATGCTTTTAACAAAGTTTCCACATTTATTTTCTTTTTTCACTTACATTTTCCCAAAGATAAAAACTAGAAAGCTATAAAAGCTTTAGTGCATACCTGAGTTTCATACCGCCGCCTGGTACTGGCTGATAGCTTCTCTGGGGCTATAACACTCACATTAGGAATAACTGTTGCTCCATGTATTTCAAATAAACCTAAAAAAAGAGAATTTCAAAACAGCTTCATTCACTTTCACAAAATGCAGCATATTGAAAGCAAGAAGATTAAGTACAAATAAATACAATGTTGACCAAAGACCATATTTTGTTTATAGTTACAAACTTACAAGGCAATATTGACATGAAAACTTCTAAAACCTGATATCCTCTCAGATTTCAGCTAGGCAGATTATTTTTACTGATTTTGGCACAGAATCAATGCTGAAAAAATTTTTAACCTAATTGGTATGTATCTCTGTAGAAAAGCCTAGAAACCCAAATAGCTTTCTTTTGACCCATATGGGGAAAGCTATTGGTATTTATCTCAAATATTCTCTTGAATATATTACCTTCAAGAAATTACACATTTTTATTTATCAATGAGGTAGGGAAGATTATCAGAGAACTGTCTACATGTGCTCTGTGGGTCAAATTGAGGCATAATGTAAAACTCTTCCTAAAGTAAGGAAGTCGGCAGAGCAGTTAGGATTAGCACACAGACATGACATGATTACTCTTTTTAAGCTCTTTCTAAAGGACAATAAAACTAGACAAGTAAATTCCATTGTATGGAACAATCTTTGGGAGAAGTTAATACTACTTTTTTATTTTGTATTACTAGGGAGTTAGCCAAAATCATAGTATAAGCACTGCAAAGCAAACATACAGTACCAAGTCAGACATTACAATTATTTTGTTCAGTTTGTAATTAGTAGTTATACCTGAAGCATTAGAAAACGACCCCTTCATATTTTGCCCTGCAAGATTATCGGAAGCTTCTCTAAAAAGCAAACAACAATAATTAGAAAAGTAGGCAAGAAGGCAAAAACAACCTATATCAATGTAAGTTACAGTCAATTGTTCTACTGAAATGCTTCCCCTTGATCATTAAAATATAAATTTGCATCTATTTTTGCTCAAGAGTGAATAAAAAAATGACACAGGATGTCACATCAATTTGTTTAACTGGATTTGAAAAGCCTGACTTGGCATCCTTGGCTTTTAATTGTCTGTTATAAAGTGACTTTGGTAACATTACACTTATCACTATAAAAATTTAGTACTCAATATAAGGCCCAGAAATATAAGGAAAAAACCAGAGCAAAAAGGAAGGAATAAATAGAAGCTACTTTGGTAGAAACAGGCAGAATGGGGTGAAAAAAACTTAAAGTTTCATATTTATTAAAATTTCAGCAGTCTTCCCATTTGAATTTAATAAAATAGTTCACAAACATATCAGATTGCAGAAAAATATTGATAGGTTCTTAGTCTTAAGGAAACCTTAAGAATGACAAAGTAAAACTCTGTGGTGCTGCTATATATGACTAAAGATCAAGAAGAAGGAATGTCCCAAAATAATGGAAACTGTCTCATCAAATTACTCTCAGAACTTTTCAAAGGGAAAAGAACACAAATATTAAAAGCTATTTTGATTAAGCACTGCTTCAAAAAAAAAAAAATGCACACCAGTGGCCTGAATGTTATACTTATGGAAGCATTTGCATTTACTGGCTTCTTTTTATTATATTACCTGATATTCTTTTCATCACAGACTTTGGTCCTCAGTTTCTGTGCCATGTGATCCACAAGATCAGATTCCAGCACTCGTTTCTCTGTCTGCCTTTCCTTCTCAAAGGATTTGACCTTATAAGAAGAAATGGAACAACTAGATAAATTGCAGATTTCTGAAGTCAAAAAGTAAAATCAATGAGTTGTAGAAATACTAACAGCCAACACCAAAATGAATTTGTCTTACAGACAATATAAAATGATATACTTTACTCTATATCCCAATAGAGTTAAGGACACAAATAACTAGGAATATCTTTAAAGCACTGAGTATAGTTCTAGCATGAAGTAGATGCTTAATAAATGCTTATTCCTTTCCTTCTTTCCCTTTCATGTTTCACTAAGCAGTTCTGTTACTGAAGAAACTTTTGTTTTGTACTTTGTCCTGTATTAACATTTTCAATAATAACTATGAGAAAATAACATGGTTATTACTGTTTTGGAGGTTGGGGATGAGAATAATGGCAGGAATCATCAGTTTCTTAGAAAGCAAGATTGATGGATTCCAAATGAATTTTTATATCAGAAAAGTAGAAAAGATTAATATTGATAAACAACATGGCTTCTTTTAAATACAAAGATGTTATTGTTCTATATCACAGTATAACAAATGGTTTAGATGTGATGTAAGATAAGGGTGAATCAGATGATTTCTCAATGTAATTCCCCACTGGAAAAGCAAATTTTCAAGAAATATTAAGTCTATATGATATGTAAATATAGCTACACTGTGATTCTATGTAGACATAGTGAAGCATCTGAAATCTGAATCTTGACATTCTGATGTTTTAAGTTTCTGTGATAAAGGAAATGATCCATAATATCCAAATGATCCAAATACAGTTCCAGGATTTGCTTTAAAAGCTTGTCAAAGTTTCCAGAAGACTCAAACCAGAGAACGCAGGAGAAGTCATGTGTGTTAGTCTTTGCGCTGGCTATCTCCCTTGCCTGAACTATCTTCTCTTTACCTCTGCCTCTTAAAATCCCTTATTTCCTTTCAAAATACTATTCAAGTACCATTTTTATACATGAAGCTTTACCTGATCTCTCTCAGCTACAAATTACTTCTGAACTCCCACTAGGTAAATCAGTATATACCTATTTATATATGTAGCTCCCTGACAGAATTTAAGCTCTTTGAGAGCAAGAATTGTTTTAATTTTTGTCTTCAGCTCCCTACTGCCTAGCAGAATGCCTAACATATAGTAGATCCTCAATGGTTATTAATTGAACAAAAGCAATGTCATGTTTTATATTCCATAGACTTTTTATATGAGATCAAAATCTGATTTTGAATTAGTTTATTTTGTAGTGTTTGAAAAGTCAGAAATAAAGTAATAGGCTATGAAGCACAACAGATGTTCAGGCATTTTTAAGTAAATCCAATTTTTCATAAATAGCCATCAAAAATGTTGGTGTAGCCAAGTAGGTCAGTAAAACTTAAAGGATTTTTTTCTCGGAAAAAAATGATAAAAGGAATAGCCAAAAAAGTGATCATTCAGGTAAAGGTATCTAAGAATTCAGAACTAGATCAATCCTTTTTTGATGCATTTTCTCTTGCAAGCAGACTATTTCAAAGAAACAGGTAAAGCAATGGATCCTAAACTGTATCAAGTAAAATATCTGTCCTGTCAGAAAACCATCATGTATAGGTTAAGAAATCTGATCGTGATTTTTCTTGTGCAGCAAGAAATATATGTATAAATATGTATAGATTGGATTTAACATATTTTAACATTTAACATGTATTGAATTATCTGTCACATAGGGGAGGAGGTTGAGGGAAGGAGGGAAAAATTTGGAACACAAGGTTTTGCAAGGATCAATGTAAAAAATTATCCATGCATATGTTTTGTAAATAAAAAGCTTT
Organism: Sminthopsis crassicaudata; assembly: GCF_048593235.1. Taxonomy (NCBI): domain Eukaryota; kingdom Metazoa; phylum Chordata; class Mammalia; order Dasyuromorphia; family Dasyuridae; genus Sminthopsis; species Sminthopsis crassicaudata. The sequence goes on along the minus strand of NC_133618.1, from coordinate 269,666,996 downwards.
TAAAAAAAAAAAACAAACTCATCATAACTCCATATAATTCCATAGAATTTTTACCTTTACATGATTTCCTTCCTTGTCAGAGACAAGAGCCACATAAGTGATTTCATGATGTCTGCAATACTCTTGCAGTTCTTCTTGAGACTGAAACAAACAGTAAAAGGGAGTATAAAACACCTGAAGTCTTTAACCAATTAGGCAGGAAATACTGGATATGCTAATTTTTTTATTCTGAAATGAATTTCAAAACTTGTTGCTTCTCAATATATAAAATATTCAAGGAGGGATTCATTGATCAGGAAGATAACTCTTTTTGCCTTCTTTACTTTCAAATTAAAACTTTGTAAATATTACTAATAGCTTTTTTAAAAAGTTATATTAAATTTAACATTAGTATCAACACTGACCTACCTATCTGGGAGCCCTTTTGAACTACTTTACTCATATTTAAAATGTTTCATTGACACTTTTTTCTTTTTCTTTTTTTTTTTGCATTTCTATCTCCAACTTTCCATCACCTCTTCCCTTCCCAAAATAAAAGCCCTGCCTGGTAACAAGTATAGGCAGGCAAAACAAATTCACATATGGGTCATTTTTGAAAATATATACCTGATGTCTGTATGGTAGTATGGTATCTATCTTTCGGCCAAGAAGTGGGAAAAATGCTTTTATATCAGTCTTCTGAAATCGGGACCACATATAACACTGATCAGTTCTTAAGAACTTGAAAGTTGATTTCTTTTACATTATTACAGTCATTTTATAAAAACAGTTCTCCAGCTTTACTCTGCATTGGCTACAGTTTCTTTGAATCCATCCCTTTCATTCTGTTATGTTCACATAATAGTTTGTAGATTCGTTCTCCAATTGATAGGCAACCACATTGTTTCCAGTTTTCTTAATAAAAGGTACAGCTACAAACATTTTTGTACATAAGCGTATTTTTCCCTGTCTTTAACCTCTTGGGAATGTGTACCAACTATTAGTATTGCTGAGTCTAAAGTATCTCTGTTTTTAGATACTGGGTAGCCTTTATTTTTACTTATGCTTTACATAGGTATAAGTAGGAAATATCAATAGATTAATAGTGAGGTTTCTAAACTCCCTCAATATTAATAGAAGTTAATCAAAATACATTTTTTCCACATGGGTGAAAAAGCACTTGAGAAAAGTAGAGACAAGAGAACAATAAAAACAGTATCAGAAGCTAAAGAAGAATTTGTAAAAAAAAAAAAATCAAAACAAAACAAAACAAAACAAACTGAAAACATTTTGTGCCTTCCTCCAATCTCCTACCTCCTCAAAACAGGTTTAAATTAGCATCTTAAGCCATACACCACAGTACATTCCAAATGGATATTCAAGTTAAAAATAAAAAGCTACATCTTAAAAATAGAGAATTGATGAAGTTATCACTCATAATTATGGTTATAGAAAGAATTTTTAACTAAACGGGACTAGGAGAAATAATTTCAATAGAATTGAAAAGCATGACAACCTGATTGAGGAAAAGCAAACCTCTGCATAATATGTTTGACAGCAATTTGATATCTAATATATAAACAGAAATATCAAAGACCAAAAACCATTCTTCAACAGATAAGTGTTCAAGAATGTGAATACTTCTTACAAGAACTTCCAAACTATTAACAATTATGTTAGAAATATTGTTCCAATTCACTAATAAAAGAAATGCAAATCAAAATAACTAAATTCTTACTTTACCCCAAGCAAGCCAACAAAGATGAACAAAGATGAAATTAGAATGTCTGTAGGAAACATCAATGCAATGACAATGGAACTGTGAAATGGTCCAATTTTTCTGGAGAGTAATTTGAAAGTGTAAAGAGGCTAAATTTTCCACAGCCCGAACTCAAAGACACACTGTTAGGGATCTCAAAGGGAGAAAGGTCTTATATATGCCAAAATATCCATAGTACTTTTTGTTATAGCAAAAAAAAAAAAAAAAAAGTAAGAACCAAAAAAACTATATAAAGACTATAACAATGTAAATGCAAAAACAATAAATTGAAACTAAATGCTATGGAATTATGATGGGGCAGCTCAGTAGCACCACAATACAATAGAGTGGAAGACTTGGAGACAGGAAGACTCATCTTTCTGAGTTTAAATCTAGCTTCAGATACTCATTAGCTGTGTGATCCTGTACATGTCACTTAACTCTGTTTGCCTCAGTTTCCTCATCTGTAAAATGAGGTATAAAAGGAATGGCAAACCACTCCCATTCTTTTCCAAGAAAACCCCAAATGATGTCACAAAGAATCAGACATGAATTTAAAAAATGACCGAACAACAAATTATGACAGTGTAGACTCTAGAGACTAATTAGAAAATTTACCTTTCTCTCTTTTTTTTTTTTTTTTTTTGAAGACTGGGCAAAAGGAGTCTCAAATATGGCATATGGTATTATACACAGTTAATGTATCGACTGGTGTTGTTGCACTTTTTAATTTTTGTTATAAAAAGGCATGTTGAGTGGGAGGGAAGGATAGAAGAATATTCAGAAATGAATGTGACGTAGAAACAAAAGGTATCCAAAGAAACAAAAATAAACTGGGATCTGCAGCCACTTTAGCAATCTGTAAGTAGTACTGAAGAGGGCTAATCAATTATCTGGTCTCCCTTTTAGAGAGTAAAAGTAGAGTTGCCAATATTTATATGAAATAAGAAACCAAAGGTCAAAAGCCTCAAGCTTTTTAAAAGATAAAGTTTTTAGGAAATAGACATAATTAAAGAGAAATACCATCTGACAGTTCCATAGGGAACAATAAGATTTATCATTAAAGAAATTATTTTTCAGAACTTTCAATATGAAATGTCCTTTCCAATTTACCTGGGACCAATCGTACATGATTTCTGCTGCAATTCCTGCTGTCCAAAGTTTCTGGATGATATTGATGGCCCGTGACATGGACATCTGACCAACACTTACAACCAGTAAATCACATGAGCTTATTGTAACCTAGATTAGAAGAAACAGGTTTTTAAGCTGAAAGGAATTTGGGCTCTTAGGCTGTACATATGAGAGCTAAGCTGTAGGGCAGTAGGTCACACTGACTGAATAGTAATTCCTTAACTTGTGATCACATTTGAAACCACACAAACAAACAAATGCAAGACAATTTGCAGAATTCTTTCAAAATGACACACTCAAATTTTAATCTGTTTGAGTTGGTTAGAAACTAAATGATACTCTAATGCCAAAGGCATATTCTTTCCCTTTGGGAAGTCTATTTTCTTGTGATTCAAGCAAAAGAAAATTTGAAGCTTTGTAGTTCACATTTGCATTTATGTACCAGTGCTACTGAGTTAGAAGAGGTTATGCTATGAGAATGTCAATAGCTGTAGCTATTGTGAGGTCTGGTATTAAAGTCATAACCTAAGTCTATAGGCTGCTATTGCTTTATTTATGGCTCCTTCTGAATTACAAAAATAATTCTTTTTGAAATGAAATCAACCCTTTAAGAAGGTAAAGGCAAAAGCCCAAACTTACTGGTTCTTCCATGTTCATAACAGCTGCAGATATTTTATCTATAGCTATGCTGACTCCAATAGCTGAAGGAACTGGTCCCAGGGCTTGAGGTCCTCTAAATTGGGGTATCTAGGAAACAGTACACCTATTGATGAGATACAATCAACTATTCAACAGATACTGAACTGAGTGTCTACTTATAATGTACCACACACAGAACATCAGAAATCTGAGAAAAAGTAATGTCTAGAGAATGAAAACTTACCAAATGGTCATATCTGCCACCAGCTGCAAGGATTTCAGGCACAATTTTTTGCCTTCGTTTGATGAATGCAACAAACTGGAAGATTACCCCATTATGTTGCTGGACTTTATAAACAAGGCCTAAATTGACTGAGACCTGCAAAGCAATAAATCACAAATATATCAGGCAGAGGGCCCCAGAATGTAGAGCCCCATGCTCAATGTAGGTACCAGTGACAGGCAGCAGCTTTTGGCTTTATGCCTGTTTGGCCCAATTATGCTAGATCACCATAATACTAAGTCAGAATAATAATGTTGAAGTTTCCTGACTGGCCTCACTCAGTGTTGGAATTAATAATTGACCATGAAAAAAAAAATAATTGGCCATGATGTAGTGCTTTAAAATTTGCAAAATACTTTTATATACATCATCTTATTGGAGTCTCACAACAACTTTAGGAGACAACTCTTCTCCCCATTTTTAGAGAAATTAAATGGCTAGCTCAAGGGGGCCTGGCTGTCTAAAGAAAAATTTGAACCCAGATCCTGAATTTTTATTTTTCCAGTGCTTCATCTTTAATGCCCCCCAGTTCTCTCATATAAAATCTTACTTTAAACCAAAGGTAATGCTGAAGATCAAAAAACAAAAATATGATTAGAAGAATTCTAGGGAAAGCAATGACTTGCCAGAAGTAAATCAAACAAAGCCAATGTTTTGAGGCTATTACTACTACTATTATAAATCAGATGGGTCAAATAGTCTCCAAACCTTTATGCCAAGTTTCTTCAGAAGTCCAACAACTTCCTCCAGATCTTTCATGCCATGTTTCACCAGCTGGGCAACACCTGTTTTCTGTTTTATAATTGAGTTTATTGTTGTAGTTAAGTCTTGTAAATCTCCCTTCTGCTCAATAAATTTGTAGAGTCGACACAACTGAAAAGCAAATAGCTTCAATTGAGCTTTCAATCACTGTATTGGAAGAGCCATTAAACACAAAATCTTGTATGCATAATTGAGACATTTAGGCTCTATTTTTACACTGTAGGTGGGAAGGAATTTTGTGAAAAGTTACAGACACAATCTTAGACATAGTATCTATTCAGGATGTTCCTTTACTGAGAGTTACAAAGAACTACAGAGAGTATCAAATCACAGGTGCCTTTCTCTTCTGGTCTATATAGTCAAGTCAGACCAACAAAAGATCATTAGAACTTTTCCATAATGAAAATGTCTTCTCCTACCCCCTTTCCCAACTTTCCTCTATTCTGTTCTTCAAACTCAACTGCTTTAGGCCAATGACCAAGAAAGTGAGAAATTCTGAGTAACTGTAAGACTGATCCTCTATGTTAAAAGCCTCATATATGGACTGCAAACTTTTAATCATTCTCAGACACTGATTTTCCTCTTTCAGGATCTGAGCCCTTTGGCAAGAAAGAAGGAGGAGCTAATGAAACCAAAAAGACGGTACAAAATACTTCACCTTCACATAAAAATTATTGATTTCGTCTTATCTGAATAAATGATCAAAAGATCAGGATAAGAAAATGGAATTATAATTGGTTTAGTTCAATATTCTGCACAAATTATCTGTGTAATCATTTTGACATTTTAATAAAAAACTGGTTTATATTTAAACTGGAAAATGTCAGTTGGTAGAACAGAGAATAAAGCCTGATTTAAGACTTTTAAAAACTAATCCTTATTATATAATGCTAATATTTTTATTGTGTAAAAAAAAGGTTTTTAGAAGTTCAAATCCAGTTTCAATATTTATTCAGGTATTTATATTGAAAATAAAATTAATAACAAAAATATTTTACTGATTTAGCTATTTTTAAATTCAACACATTAAAAAATAATCTCATAACTTTATTCACTAAGACTGGCCTAGGATTCAGAAATCCTACTTTTAACCCTAAAACTGTTTAGCTGGGTAACTTTATCAAGTGATCTGAATTTTTTCCTTTGTAAAATGAAGAGCCATTTCTAAAATCCCATCCAGCTCTAAGAGAACTATAGAGTTTCTGACTCCATATTTTAACCTTGCATTTGAACAGGCTTTCTACTTACTGTAAATGAACTAGTTTCTGCCCATAGATGAATGTGCATATTTAGAACTGGAATAGTTTTTGTCCTGAATCCTATTGCTAATCTATCTTTGCAACTGTCCAGGAGAATTTCTTTTAAGCTCTACTTTGTGTGCTTAAACATACTGTTTAAAATTTTGTTTTATGGAATAAAGTCATAGAATATATGGAATATGGAAATTATGGAATAGAAGGCTATATGTACTTTCCAAAACTTGGAGAGATTAGCCAAACAGCTTAACCGAATGTCAACAGGAATTGAGAAATTGAATGTGATGATACTTATATTGAATTTTTGTCCTAGGTTGTATCCAATAGGGTTTTGAAGCATCTTGGACTTGGATTGTACTCAGATGTTTAACACACAAACATCCAATTCTCATACCTGTGAGAATAAGGATTGGGAGGGTGCTAAGCCTCAGAAAGAGTCATTTTTCTGAAGTCAGAATAACAACAGAACTCTTCCCTTTGTCCTCTGCTGTTCATTGAATTATAGGAGGATGATCATTATATCACAGTTCAATTTGTTGAAATGGTGAAACAATTATAGACAATGCCCTATTCTAGCTCAAGAATTTTTCCCTATCTTGTCAAATTTAAGTCAAAGATAGTCAATATTAAGATTTTGGAGCAAATAATGTGCTAGAAAAGCAAGAGCTCTTGTTTAGTTCTAAAAAGGAATTGAAAAGAACTTAGGAAAATCCAAGTGAATTTTCTTAGTTCTGCCCATTATTCTAGTACCACATAGTTTATTTCAGGAGACTGTGACTAGTGCTCTATCTTGACATAGCCAGGGGGGCTGTACCAAAGCATTTTTTAACAAAAAGGAACTGTAAAAGAAAGTGACTAGTGACCAGGAAAGAATATGGTGATTACTGTACGTTAAAAAGAACCATGGAGAGACATTCTTTGGATCACAGTGTTAGTTCCACCCCCTCTCTTAATACAGTGAGTTGCCATGGTACCCATTAACACTCATGGGGGAAAAAAAAAAAATCTGTGTTTGAAAGGTAATATAAAGTGCTCTTACCTTGCTAGAAAAAGAATATAGTGACATTTTATGGCATGATAGATTATAGAGTAAGCTTTAATAATGTGTTATATACTGTTAGAAGGTACTTACGCTGTTAGAAGACAAAGAAAGATTGCAAAATTTGGCTTCTACTTCTCTCCTAGTCAGTTTTTCAGTCTATGCAAAAGAAAATAATATTAGGATGAACACATTTCAGTCTCCTCTCAATAAAATAGTTTCCAAGTTAATCTTTCCTTTTTTATGGCTGCAAAATTGTTATTAATCCTGAAAGGAAGGGGTTGATTCCATACTTAAAAAATATTAATCTAAGTACATAATTTTATATATAATGTTCACTAAAGTTATTTAAAATCTGAAAACCCTGAGGCACACAAATTAAAATAGATCAATATACTTGTTTTAAAAAAATGGCTGTTCAAATTCGACTACTGATTAAGATCTCCAAAAAAGGATGGACATATTACAAAGGAAGCATGTAATTTTTGAATGAGGTTTATTTTTATTTGTAATAAAAATGGAGCACTAAGAGGTGCTGAATGATATACATTACAACTATACAATGATAATCAAAGCTGACTTTCATAACGTGTTTTATGTGATCTCATCTGATCCTCGACATTCCCATAGGGTAGCTACTGTGCATATTATTACCCTCAATTTAAGAATGAGGAAGCTAAGGTTCAGACAGTTTAGGTGAATTGTCTAGGAGGATGAAGCCAGGAACACCATGGCAATGGATATAATAGCAGCAATGGGAGGAAAGGACGTAAGCACAACATGAGGCCCCTTAGCTAAGTACTGGCTGTACTTGATCATTTATTCTGGCAGCTTTAGCTGTGGCTGGCTGTCACTACTGACAAGTCACCGAAGTCATCTCTGCCTATTTCCTGTGAGCTTTGCCTTTTTCCATAGAGCTGATCTCTTCATGTCTATGTAGCAGCATTTCCCCTGTGGGGAAGTGAGGAGCTAGGTCAGCTCACAGACTGCTTTCAGTGCTCTTGCATTTCTAAAGACCAAAGAAGGTTAACACAGAGTAGCAGAAATCACAGTAAAAACTTTCTAATTTGACATAATTAATTTCAAAAAGGTCCAATAGGAAACAAGCCCAAAAGAAAGTCAAGCAGTTGGGTCAAAGTAAGTGTTACAAATCCAAAAATGGCTTTCATTATCATTGACAGGACAGAGAAAAATAATCAGAAATAGCTTGTATTATTTTTATTTCTTTCCCCACTTCTCTCTATGTGTTAACAAGAAATTAAACAATTTATAGGTTCTTTGCTTGCAGAAACAAGATGGTAAAGTTGTCTAATGATGTTTAAATAACATTATTCCAGTTTTTTACATTTAAAGACTTCTTTACCTCACCATTTTCAAATTAATAAAATTTCACCTGTAAATCTTGTGGCCTAACCACTTTATTTTGCCATTCACCTCTGCTAAAATGCTCAGTACTACCTGAGAACCATGGGGATATAGGTACTCAGCAAACATGACTTATAAGCAGGCTCTTCAAGAGAGATTTAATTCCAGATCTCATATTTGTCCTAATTTAATACACGGCATTTCTGGGCTATTTCTATACTTCAGATAATGAATTTCATGTTTTTATTCTGAATGTTCCATTGACCATATTAGTTCCTTGAGCCAATATGATGTTTACCGACCATTCAAAGCAATTTGTGGACTAGTTTCACTTACCAATCTGATAACAATCTAAGTGAGAATACTACAGCGACTACAGTATTTTTTCTGCTACTATAACCACTTATGCTAATCAATAGATGTGTAAATATCTACAATGGCTATGGACTGGTATATAATCTTAGATTCTATTAATTATCTGCATTTGGGGATAATCTAGGGGAAGGATTTTCCTTATCACCTCAAATACTACAGCTGGATATAATATTTTTAAATTTGTATCAATAAAAAAAAAATCACATTATTTTTCTTCATGAACACTGGCAAGAAATACTTATATATAAATGGAAAATCACTATTCACTTACCACAGCATCATAAAGAATTATATAAACTTGATTGAGTTTATCTTCTGGAATCCCACAATATAAGAGTATTGCTTTTAATATGGCAGTGTGGTTCAAATAAATATTGTAATTTCTTTCCTAATATGAAGGAAAAAATATTTATTTGTATTTAGATATAGAAAAAAAGATGCTTCACTCTATTTTCAAAACTGACATTTTTTTGATGATTTCCTTTGGTTACTTTGCTTTTTTAATAGAATACTTAAATTTACTGAAGACTTCAAATCTACAAAGGGTTAGGATTCTAATTTGGTTTAGAACCAAATTACTTAAGAAACTAAAGAGCAAAAAAGGGGAAGATGTTTTCATCTAAACTCAATTTCTAGTTGGTCTGTCCAGTGGAGGGTTTTAGGCTAGATTGTTTGCAGTGTCAAAAGGACATTTTACACATGATGAGCCTCTCATGTTTTAAAGTATGATTTTAGTTCAATGGAATATCATGGGGTAAAAACTGGAAATTATTGGCTATATTCATATTTATCCTACTTTTGCCTCAGACAGTTTCAAAGACATGAATGTAAATGATTTTTAAAGGATGGAAAAATAGAGCTTTTCTTAAAAGTCACTAGGACGCTAAATTATATCTAGCTGTAAGAGTTCATGCAACTTAGTTTTGTCAAAATTATTCTTCAAATATGTCAAGACCATGTAATCTAATAACAATCAGGAAGTTAAATGTCTGTATACTTAGCATTATATTAGGTGTTGTAGGAAGTAAAGAAAAAACAGAAGACCTGGTCCCTACTTTTAAGGAGCATACTATCTAGTTGGAAACAAAATTAATGAAGTGACAAAAAACACAGGCATTATATGTTAGCTTTCTTGCATTAAATGTTTAAATATAAAGTATAAGCTATAAGAAGAGGAATTCAGAGGAAGGAGATCTCAATGAAGTTTGGAATAACAGGCATCAAAGCAGCTATAAAACAATTAAATTCGAAAGACAGGTTTGATACAGAAAGGAGAGAAGTGGAGGATATTTTAAGAAGAACAACAAAACGAGTGAATGGTAATGGAGGTTGTGTATCTGAATGCCACTAGGACACAGATGTAACTAGAATGAAGGACAAAAGTTAGAGAGTAGAGGGAAATAACCCCAGACCAGAAGAATGATGTTAGGAAAAACCTGGGAAGTCAGGATGAGGAGTTTAGATTTCATATAGTAGAAAGTGAGGAACCATGAAAAGTTTTTGAACAGCAACACAATAAAAAGTATCATATGTAAAAGAATCCATTCAATTCTATAAACTTCTAGAAAAGTAAATTGCTTCCACTTTCGTATACATTCAATTCTATAATCCACTACAATCTCTCCCCACCTAAACTGCTTTCTCAAAAGTAACTAAGAACCTCCTGATGGCCTAATCCAGAACTTTTCTCTCAGTTATCATTATTCCTTGACCTCTTACTTATCTGACGATGTAGACCATCTCCTTCCTTATCTCCCATAACACTGAAAATCCTCACACTCCTTTCTTTCCTCTGATGGCTCCTTCACTTTTCTCCTTCTCTTACATATTAACCATGGCCATCTTTGTAAGACTCTACACTTGACTCTGGCCTTCTTTGCTTCTCAGCCTCTGTCCTCCCATGGCTTTATCACCTCTATGCAGATAATTTAGACCTTCCAACCTCTTTAAAGTTCTCTAATCCTCCTTTTTCCAATGTCTTTTCAGAGTGATGCCTCTTTAAATTCAACACATCCAAAATCATCATTTTCTTCCCAGGATCTTGCACTAACCTCCAATTTATCTTTTTGTTATGTGACATCATGATTCTCCCAAGATCTTTGACTCTTCCATCTTTACCTTAAGTTCAAGTCTTATTGATCCTACATACAAAATGGCCTTTGCATCTATCCCCTATCACTTTCAATCTGAACAATCTGAACTGGAGTAATAATTTCTTTTCTAATCTATCTTTTATATGGTTTCCCAAATGAACTTTATAATATACTATTCTTACTCTATTATGTCACTTTTATTTTCAATCCTCCATAGCTTCCCAGTGGTTAACAAATAACATAGATAAGGCATGCAAGGCCTTCTACAATCTGGATCCACCTTTCCAGCTTTTTCTCTTCCTATTCCCTTTTACATAGTCTATTTTCTAATGTTCTTTGTTCTGTTTCTGTCCTCTTTTTCCATGCCTTTTCTCACTCTATTCTCCCTACCTAAAATGAGCTCTATCTCCTAACCCCATTTTTTCTGGCTGAACTTCCTCCCTTTTAGGCTCAATTCAGATTCTAAATACTCCATGAAGCTTTCCTTAATTTTGCCTCTCTCTCCTTTTTTAAATTTCTCATACAGCTTACTGGAATGTCTTCTTTGTATTTAATAATAATAATAGTTTAAATTCATATAGCATTTTAAGGTTTTGTTTTAGGGTGAACTTGTGATTTAATTTGCATAGAGAATCCCAGTGAGAAAACTTTTAACAGTGCAGATCCACATCTATTCCACAATTTGAGGTTTTAGAGATTTGCTTGGCTCACAGACAGGATCACATAGCCAAGATGTCTAATAGGGGGGACCTAAAACCACATCCTCCTAACTTTTAAGGGCAGTTCTTTATTGATTGCACTTCAAACTCCTAGTCAAGCCAAGTGCTTCAAAATATTTAATAAAATAAAAATATGATACAGCATGGATAACTTAATATTTTATGTCTAAGTTAATATGCTGCCCACTGGGTTTGAGTTTGATACTACAGTACAATACTAAGATTGTATTTCTACTGTAAGGTTTTGCAATACATCCTTACAGCAACTGGTATTGCCATCACCATTTTACAGATGAGGAAATTAAGGCTCAGACAGGTTGTGATTTGTTCTGGGTCACAGAGCTAGGAACTGCTGAAAATGAGAGATGCAAATACAAGTCTTTCTGCTGTGAAGCTCAGTGCTCTTTTTACTGTATCAAATTGCCTCCACCTTCCTTTGTGAAGACTCCCTATTTGACAATTAATTTAGCATTTAATTGTTCCTTTACCTGATCGTTTAATACTCTGAAGTTCTCTTATATTCATCAAATTATGCCTTGTAACAAAGTTTTCACTGTAATACTCTGTCAACTTTCTATTAGAGACAACTGCCTTAAGGAAATGGATTATGTACAAGGCATACTTTGGTGAGTCTGTTTCGCCCTTTAGAAAAACTACTCCTTAGGAATCCTTCTGCTTTCTTTCCATCCTCTCTCTTCCCCCCAATAATATTTTTGGCCAAGGTTAAAAGAGCTTCAAATTAAAATTTAAAAAAATCATCAAATCACATTAGTGGAATATTGTTTACCAAAATAATGATCATTTACTATAAACTTAAGGAACTATATATTTGATTCAGTGATAACACATTTACAGGAAAAAAATAAATCTGTAGGATGGGAGATTAGTGCAAAATTAAATGTGGAAAGGAACCTGAAGCACTGGAAACTCTTGGATGATCTCATATATGGTGTAGATTATTTCAGCAATAGGCAGAAAGCTGTTGCTAGTAGAAGTGACAATATCAAAAGCACATTCCAGAAGTTCTTTAGGATGACATCGATCTAACTTGCGCGGTCTGAACACACGTTCTATACAGTATCTAGAGAAAGAAACCCAGAGTTTTAAGATTATTTATTATACTCTAATGCTTATGAAAATAGTGTAGAAATTCATAGGAAATGAGTAAGCAAATTCAACCAATAGAGTATTTATTAGGATACTAGGTAGGCTTGTGTGGCCCTATGACCAGTACAGTAGAGTCACATCTTAATGAGGTTCTGAAGTTCTAAAGTCAAAAAGTGAGCTGTGATACTTAAAAGATGAAAATATTGTGCAGTCAAAAATCACCCTTGAAAAATCCTTTGAATTTCCCATAAAATATGGGACTACCTTTAAACAGTTTCTGCTCAGGAGTGGCTTGGGTTTCTTTAAGAAAGATCAGTTTGTTTTAGAGAGCAGATAAATCTAGAAACAACTAAATGAAAATTTAATTTTTTTTAAGACATTCAACTAAACTGTTATCATGAGACAGGAAATGGGACTTTCATTCAAATAGAAGAATATAAAAACAGGTAAAGACTTAGCTGATAGGAAAACTGATAAGGCAAAAATATTCTTTCAAAGAGTTTCAAACTGAAATGTGGTTAAGTTAAAAAGGGATCAAACAGAAATATCTGTTAAGGATTTTTTGCTTTATTGTGAGGAAACAAAGGATATATAAGAAAAAGGAAATGTAACAAATATCTTTTAGCTGACCAGGAATGCTAGGATGGCCAAAATGGCTATTTTTCTCAACTGTTTTACCAACAAAAGGCGATTAATTAGACTGTCTAATGGGAATGACCTGAAGAGGAGATTCTAGGTTCATACTTCTTGTCACTGAAGAGAGATGTTCAAATTAGAAGAGGCAGGAGAACCACAATCAACTTAGGAAAAAGTAGAGAGAGCTCTCCTAGTTTGTGCTCATTTTGAACTAAGCAAACTCACTGAAATGAATATTATCTACACTATTTAAGTTGATTTTTCTCTCCCCCCCCCCCGTGTTGTTTGTCTCACATATATAGCTAAATTCAACTTTAGTGCAAGTGTAGACTTTGCTATATGCAGAACTGAAATTGATCTATGGTCCCTTTTTTTTTTTTTTTTTTTTTTGGTCACTGATAAGCTTTGTATACCTTGGTTCCTTTATTGTGAAAATACTATCATGGCAAAAAACCTGTCTCTTAGTACTAATATCCCACATAGACATATCATAAATGATATTCTCACTTATTCATTTTAGCCAACAACAAACACATCAATAATATAGGAACAATGAAAAAAAAATGAATAAAAAAATCCCATAAAAATACATTGATTTCATATGAAGATTGGTGCTTATAAATCAAAATGCCAATTTAGCATCAATACCATTAGGTCTTATGAGGAGATATTATATTTGGCTCTTCTGCTACTTAAATGTACTTTATCAATATAGATCTCTAGTATTCAAATTTCATGAGGATTTTTATTAGGCTTCCTTAAGTGTTTCTCTGTTTAAAGTTATCTATAAAGGAAGTTTTAGCATGATAGTAGCAACTATCCCTCAAATTAAATTATATAATCATCTGTGACCATTAATGACCAAATACAAATGTATTTGTCAAAATATGTTAAAAATAATTAGTGATAAAGTTCAGGGATATTTACCTGAAGGATTGTGGTTAATTCAAGTTAACTCAATTATCACATTGTTTCTTATGAGAAAGGCTATCCTGCTAATCTTTTAAGAACTGATAACCTCTGCTTTTTGAAGAGTATTCTGAACCTTACAATTGAGTGCTGAGTTCTTTATTATATCTAGGTGAGAAAAGACAATAATCTCTCCACCAGTTCCTTACCGTTTCAAATTTGAGATATTATTTCTAGCCACATATCTTGCAAAAGGAATCTGAAAATATAACAAAAAAAAGTTTTCAGATTAATGTTTTAGAGGCCATGCCCTTCAAAAGCTATCTTTTGGTACCAACCTTAGTAAAAGAGAGATATAAATTCTCACCAGTTATTATACCATGTATATATTTAAGTTCTGAAACAAACTGCATTTTGACTGTGTCAAATGAAAACTCATATATACTAAAAATCAGTGGCATGATTATTCTGACACCTATGAGATTATTCTTTATAGTCTGTGAGGGTATTTACAGTAACTAAACCATGATAGGCATCTAGTTACCTTGTAAGATTTTCCAAAATATCTCCAAGAGATATCTTTAATAAATTCCCTCTAGAAGAATTCTTCACTATAATCACTTAACCACAAATATGTCACCAACCCATTAACACATTCTGGGATAAAGTATCTAATTTTCAGATTATCTGTCAGAAATTCATTACTCCAGGAGTAGCATTAGTATAACATGGGTCACAATCTGCACGGGCAACAATGCATTTTCCTCTCATATTTGAATAGTTCATAGAAAGTAAGTACTGCTTACAATTTTGAACTTTTCCTGCCAATATTTAGAAAATGAAAAGCTAATTTTAAATACAACTGAACAATAATCATACCATTCATTTTCTTTTATATGTTTCTTTGTCATACCCTAAATGTCTTTACCATATTACTTGGCTCAATAACAATAACAGATAATAACAATAATAAGACAACAATAACATTCCTTATATCTGAATTCATAGGAAGAGAAAAAAAGAAATAACATGAAAAATTGCCAAAAGAACTGGCAATCAAAAATCAGTGCTTTATACAGTTTTGGATAATGCTGTGCTGATGGCAGGACAATTTATTTATTTACTTCTCTGATTATTTATCTATTGTTTTACTGATTTCTTTTGTTTATTTTACTGATGCCATTATTACTTCCCAGTCTCTACTACCCTCTCCTCAAGAGAACCATCACTTATGGCATCTCTTTTGACAAAAGTATATTTAAGTAAAAAGAAACTAGTGATGGGAAGCAGTACAGAAAGGATAAAAACAACTCAAATACAGAGCTGCTGAGCAGCTTTAAATTGAGCCTCATGTGAAGTGGCATTTAGAAAGTAAAGGAAAAATTTCAGAGTTCAACAGAATCATAGGAAAATGTCAAAACTGGCTATAGAAAATATGGTATAGGAAAAACTTAAATTGGAGCCCTGTACTTGCAGGAGTAAAAAATATGCAATT
Source organism: Sminthopsis crassicaudata (assembly GCF_048593235.1). NCBI lineage: Eukaryota > Metazoa > Chordata > Mammalia > Dasyuromorphia > Dasyuridae > Sminthopsis > Sminthopsis crassicaudata. The sequence goes on along the minus strand of NC_133618.1, from coordinate 269,651,446 downwards.
AACAAGTAAACTCTAAACCTAACAGCTATACAGTAGACATACCACAAGGTCAGTTGATGCTGTTTTAAGCTTCTTGCTGCTCAGTCATTTTTCACTTGTGTCTGATTCTTTGTGACCCTTATTTGGGGTTTTCTTAATGAGAGAAGAATGATGAAGAAACTGAGGCAAACAGAGTTAAGTGACTTGCCCAGGGTCACACAGTGTCTGAGGCCAGATTTGAACTCAGAAAGTTGAGATTTTTACTGATTCCAGGCCTTGTTTTCTCCCTGGGGCCACCCAGTACTCAGGATTTAAGACATTAGTGCTTAAAGCTGCACTCAGACTTTGGGGACACAATATACACTATACTTCAAGATGATTAACAGTGCAATGAGTCTCAGTGAGTTAGCTTGGGCAGGACATGTTTATCCCAGTTTGGTTTGGGTTCTAACCCCAGTTTTGTCATTCTTTCATTGTGGGAATCCATACAATTCAATTCAATAAATCTTTACTAAGACTTGCTCTAAGTTATATAGTACAAAGCCAGATGTGACAAAGTCCTGCTTTAAAGAAGTTGACATTTAGCAGTAGGGCATGTCATTTACTCCTCCAATAATGGGGCACTGGAGTGCCTTTTACAAAGAAGGTACTCAACAAATAGTTGTTGAAAAGTTAGGAACAGAACTAACAACAACTGAATAATTCAGCTTTTCCATATGTAGAACTGGGTAAACCCAGGCACTAGGCACCAGAACTCAGTTTTCTGTAAAATGAATTCTGCTTGCCCCCTGTCATCCCTAGGCGCAGATATACAGCATGTTAAAGACTGTTGGTTATTGACACTATTTTGGGAATCAGTTAACTAATTAACGAGTCATAATCCTGTACAGCAAAAAGGAGTCCAAGAAGATAACTTAAGGGCCAGGCTTAGGAAAAACAAACAAACCACCACCCAACTGGGATAGTCCCTGACATTGCACTGGCTTAATTGGGATAAAATATTGTCAGGTCAGAGGATGGAAGAATTTGCTGAGAAATATAATATATAATCCCCCAGCTGAAGTAGCCATGTAATGCTGTCACTACTATGGAGATGATTGGTGTCCTGGTCTGTGTTTTGTGTTGAGGTTTTGATGACCAGACTCCAGGAAAGGGTTCTCAGCTCTAGAGTCTGTGGGCACAAGAATCCACATTACTACAACCAACTTCTGGACTGCTGGCAAGGAGGCAAAGACTTGAAGCCCAATCACCTTCTGGACTTCTAGAGCACACTTCACTCTAAAGAGTGAACTCTTAAGAGTTTAAAGTAAATGAAAGTACACAAACCTGTATGGAATAAAAGTTCTATTATAAAAAAGAGAAGTGCTAAAAAAACCCAAAACCAAACAACCCCCCCCAAAACTAACAACCCTCAATTATAATCAGATTCAGTAACAAATCTGTAATTCTAAAAATCTGGCCTAAAAAACAAAACATTCCTGAACTCACCCGAAGATCATAGGGAAGCATCACCAGCATTCCACTGTGGTCCATGAATAAGGCTGCTTCATTGTGCTCATACATTTGCTTATTTCGGGGAAGTAGCAGTGGGGTATACAACTCGACAGCTCCTACACCAAATTGGCAAACCATAATTAACCACTGAGTTCTCATATTCCCTAGGAACCAACTTAAAGTGAAACATAAAGCTGACAATTAAGGATATGTCACTGGGGACCATTAAAAAAGTTAGACTAATCCCCATGCACCATTCCTAAGTCATTATTAATTTCTATTTTATTCTATATATTCTACATAGAATGAACTCATGCACAATGAGACACAGCAGTTCTCTCATAATTATAACAGTGATTATCCAACTTTAATTTAAAAGCAAAGCTGCTATTCTCCTAAATCAATTTCTCTTCAAGAAGCTAAAATGTAAAAATGGGCTTAAATTTCACATGCTATACCAATTACCTATAACTGGATCTGAAAGCAAAAGTATATTTAGGTTTCATTGAAATCTACTGCTACTACTTTCTACCAATACAAAAGCAAAATGGGTAATAAAATGAGATTTTAAAAAAGACCTACCATGTCTCTTAAAGATGCGGATAATGGTCTCACATACATACTGCTGTACCTTGGTTGTACGGACTGAGAAGCTACCCTAAAATATAATCAAGACAATTAAAATACTACTCTAAGAGGGAAAACAATTTCTCTCTTTCAAAGAATAATGTGTTGATTGGTACTATTATGTGGTAGATTTGGAGAGTCAAAGAATAAGGTTTCACAGTGATTGTATTTCTAAACATCTTTAGGGAAAGGGGTTCTTAACATTTTTTAATCTTGTTTCACAATGATCTTTAAAGAGAGATCAAAGTAAATTACAATTTAAATAAAAATAAAAGTTTGGGACAGCTAGGTGGTCCAGTGGATAGAGCACCAGCCCTGAAATCAGAAGGACCTGAATTCAAATTTGATCTCATATACTTAACACTTTCTAGCTGTGTGACCCTGGGCAAGTCACTTTACCCCAATTGCCCCAGCAAATAAACAAACAAACAAACAAACAAACAAATAAATAAATGAATGAGTGAATAAATAAATAAAATAAATGTTCACAATGAATCTTTTCTACTCCGAAGTTAACATGTATGTTATGTAATGTAGGAAAAATCCTACATAGAAACACACAGTTTGATTATATCAAGACATTGCCAGAAGCCAATGTCTAGGAAAATTTGGATGCAAGAATATGTAAGTGTATTATTTTGCTATTGTAGTTCTCATAGGTATTATCAATAATGGAGGCCATTCCTATGATCATAAATTGCTTTTTCTCAGCCTCTTAGATATTTTCCTAGAAGTTTAGGTTCTCTAGGAGAAATTTTTGAAAGGAAATCCCATGGAAATGGTAGCAGACAGGAAGCTTTCAAGAATAGCAATAGAAATATAACATTTATTAAAGGCCTAATATGTTGCCCAATACTTTGCTAAGCAATGAGCAATAAAGAAAGGCAAAAAACAGCCCCTAATCTTAATGGGCTCCCTTTTATTGGGGGAGACAATATGCAAACAACTATTTACAATCAATTCATCTGCAGGAAAAACTGGAAAAATCAACAGGAAGACCTAGAATTAAAATAGATTAGGAAAGTCTTCTCCTATTAGAAAAGGAAGAAGGTAGAAGAGATTTTAGCTGGGTCTTGAAGGAAAGCAAGAAAACCAAGAGGTAGAGATGAGGAAGGAAAGCACTCCAGATGTGCAGGACAGCCAGTGGACATTCCCAGAGTCAGGAGATGTATCATCTTGTTCTAGAAATAATAAGGATGCTGTCGCTGAATCACAGAATATCAGGGCAGATGTAAGAAGACTGAAAAAGTTCAGAAGGGAGAGAGGAGAGAGGTATAAAGGGTTTTGAATACTAAACAGATTTCATATTTTATCCTAGAGGTGATAGGGAACTTCTGGGGTTTACTGAATGGGGCAAAATCATTTTGACAGCTAAGTGGAGCCTGAAGTTGAGTGGGGAGAAACTTGAAGCAGGGAAACTCATCAGCATGCTACTGCAATAGTGCAGGAGAGAGGGCAATATGATTTCCTCTTTATATGCCATGCTACTGCTGTAGTAGGTAAGTGGCAATAGCTATAGAGAAAGCTTCTATATTTGGGTGATCTCAGACCCCCTATTTCCTAAATAGCTAACAATAACTGGAAAATATCCTGATGTTCTATCCGATGTACACCCCGCCCCCCCAAGGTAGGATATGGAATAGAAACAACATAGAATATGCAGGTTCACTGGATAGGTCTTCTGATTCTATACAATGTTAAGTCACTTCGGGGGCAGCTAGGTGGCACCAGCCCTGAATTCAGGAGGACCTGAGTTCAAATGTGATCTCAGACACTTAACACTTCCTAGCTGTGTGATCCTGGGCAAGTCACTTAACCCCAGCCTCGGGAGGGGGGGGGAATGTTAAGTCACTTCAACACACTTTATTATAAAAAACACTTCAAACTTTAAGCTGTAAGACTTTCTTGAGGACCATTACATAAGGTATATCAATTGAAGTAACATGGGGAAAAATTAAGTCTAATAATGTCCTATAAAACCAAAGTAGAAACTCAAGAATATAAGCAACCTGATAAAAATGTGAGGGGAAGCTGGTGCTCAGTGATATTTTCTGAATAGGTTTTGAAGAGTCAGAAAATTGAGTGGTCTTTGTGATCCTTTAACATAAAGAGAAGAAAATAAAATATCATTTGAATACATTGTACTGTGATCTCTAAGATCCTTTGTGACTCTGTGATCTTATCAAGTACAAGCACTTGTGAATCCCTTTGGTAGATATGATATATATCCAATAAAGCATCAGAGCAATTTTTCTGCATATTCAGGCACACAAATCTGTTTATACATACATCTGATATTAAAATTCTTGTAAATAACTTTCTAAAAATTAACAAGCAAAAGAAAAAAAATGGCTTCTAAAATATGCATCGACTTCATACTTAATTTATTTTTCCCAACCCAAGCCTCTTTTTATTATTCCAAATATCAGCATGTAGGAAATAAACTAAATGCCAAAACTGATTTCATGAAAACTAAACCAAAAGTGAAGGGAACAAAAAAATTATATAGTACATTGAATTTATTTTAGGCCCACTATTTAATTTGAATTAGAACGGCCCAGATGGTTTAAGCTCTGGGCATTTTGTCTAATGCTTATCACTATAGCTGCATTAAAGGACTTTTTCAGTAATTGCCATCAGATTTAGTACTAATTAAAATTACTTAGTATTTTTCAAGTCCAGCCTGTTTGGTCAAATATGTACAATGAAAACTATAAACTCACCTTTAGGATGTCACTGTCATAGGTGTAGTCAATGGCAGGAGAGATGCGCTGGGAGAAAATCTGACCCATCATGGTTCGGTAGGCTTTGCCATCAACATTGGCCAGGGTATGGTGCAGGACCTCGTGTAGTTCAGATTCCTCCAGCTGGGGTGGGGGAAGTAGCTCACTTTTCAGCAGCTCAGTGGCAGTAGGTCGCTTTGCTGGATCATGGTTCAATAGCCAGGAAATAACTGATTTCTACAACCAAAGCCCATGGATATGGTTACTATAAATTAGTGAAGAACAAGTACCTAGTATAGTGTCTTAATTTTTTTTTCCACCCAAGCCATACCAAAAGAGGTCTTTATTGAATTTAGTAGAATTTTAATTGGGGCTTTTGCAACCTTTAGGATACTATCATATTATTATTATTATTATTATTATTATTATATAATCATTATATTATATAATTATATAATATTGTAATAACATGTTATATAAGTAAATACTTATCATATACCTCATTATTAAATGTAGTAAATAAATTCTATAAATAGTAATTTATTAGAAGCCAGAAACTTTTGACAATAAAAATACAGAAGACCAAAACATGTAAAGACAATCTATAAACAATCTATATTCTATCAATATACAAAGGAAGCATAAATTGCATAAAATAGCACATATTCCTACCATTGTATGATATACTAATGTATGTAAAGCAACCTGTGGCAATGTTTCAATTTTGTTAGTACTCTTCTAAGCATATGAAAAAAGTTAAACTTAAAAAGTTTAAGCTTAACCCGTAATTTTATCTTTAGGTTTCTTAGGGGAATTAAACTTTCTGCCTATACTGGAAATTTCAGGGCTATGTTTCTCTTGGTAATGTTACCATCCATTTTCCAATCCCTATAGTATTTTAAGTGGTGTTCTGCAATAAAGGGATATCAAAGAGCTAGTCGGTATTGATACAAACCTTTTTGCAGGGCACTTTCCTTTTGTTTATGAGGAAATAGTCACTTTTGGAGAACAAGCAGCATTAGTTAATGCTCATAAGAGATTCACAAAGTGTTTTAAAGTTTCATAGTGTACCTAAGTAAATAATTCTTCATTCCCTCTGAGATTTACTTGTTCTAAGTTGAGACTGAATGACTGCAGTTAGTCATTTGTAATCTTAGGTAGCATTTTTATATTAAGATATGCTGAATTGGCTTAGTGAGATTTTCTGAGATTTCATACAGTGTGAAAGTAGAAGTAATAAACTAGCTTTTCCAATAAAACAGACAGTGCTTTGCCTAATTTTTTATGTATGCAAAAAAAATCTTTTACTGTATATACATATCCTATCTTACCAATTGCACATTCCATGTTGTTTCCACTTTTAAAGCTTTAAGGGGAAATTACTGGATCATGTTGGGTCAGATCTTTTCCCAAAATTTTTCCAAAAAAAAAAAAAAAAAAAAAACAGTTCACACTAGATTACCTTTGGGATCATACACTTATATATTAGAAATAAAGGCTCAGGCCTGGAAAGAATCTTATTAGTTGACTAGTTCAACCCTCTTGTCTTATAGATAAGGAAAGTGAAGTATATAAAAATGAAATGACTTGTCCAAATTCAAGTGTCCAAAGTCATGCAACTAATTATCTTTCTAACTGTAGTTATATAATCATCCTTATGAAAATCAATTGTTAGAAATGTTTCCCAATATCTCTCACAGTATCTATCTATAAGCTAGGAAGAATAGTTGGCACAGTGATTAATTATTGCTGTATTTCTAATTCTATTAGGGAGTCTAGCCTGTTAACTTGAGTAGAATCCTATGCTATTACATACACACACACATACACACTTTCAACAGTGTAAGGAACTAGAAGTAAGGAACTTTATCTATCAATGTGGATGAGTTCTAGTGGCTTCTGATGTTGGGGGCACTAAAAGAATAAGTGTCTTGCTCAGGGTCATATAGTTAGCAGATATTAGAAACAGAAATTGAGCTCAGGTCTCTGAGGCTAGCTCTTTATTTCACCACACTGCCTCTTATGTCTTAACAACACCTTTAAAAAAAAACAGAGTGAACCTGGTTTTTCTTTAGGAAATATGAGTGGTATGAAATTCACAAATACTTATGAATTCAAATACCTTAGTGAACATTAATACAAGTTTATGATCCCAGGTAATAAAAGTATAAATGTGATTTTAAATGATTTTTCTAATAGTTCTTTACTGGTATAATCCTCAACCATAATACATAAGTATTTAAAAAAAAAAAAAGTAGCATATCAGAAGTAAAAGAGTGCGGGCAAGCTGAATGCTGTTGACCTATTTTAGGTACTGTTTTCTACTGCCTCTCTTTCTCTCTTCCTGCCCAAAATGTGGATCAAACCTTAGCAAAAAAAAAAAAAAAAAAGAAAGAAAGAAAGCAATGATCCCCTTGCAATAAGAGGAGGAATTACTGCAGAAAGTGTTACTTATATCCACAATTAGCCTTTACAAGAAAGAGATGAACTGATGTACTATACATGAATTTCCAGATTATACACTGCCATGTATGAACAAAATTATATTTTAAAATGCTTTAATATGAGCTTGTCAAAAGCTAGCATGCTGGGGTTTTTCTCACTAAGCTATTTAAAACCTAAAATTCAACATAATTAAAATTTTAAATGATGTTTTTCTTTCCTATAATGGCCCAGGTTTTATCTGAAACAAAGAGCTGTAAAAGCTCTTTCTTCATTGCAATAGTTAAATCTAGGGTCCAAACAGTACTTTCAAGGCACAAAGAATTACACAAAAGAATCTAGGAGCTTGTTAATTCACTATGCCAACATTTGATTTTTTTTAATCATGTATTTAAATTTCAATAATGTTTTAAATGCTTTTAATATTTCTTTTTTTACTTTGTTCCAGGAGCACAAGAGAATGACTGGCAGAAATTACTAATTGAAGAAGAAAAATAACAATTAAAACTCAAGACTGAAGACATTATAATTAAAGCATCTGAACATTACCTGCTTTGTATGTTCTGCATCATCAAAATCTTCTGGAAACTTAGGAGAAGTAGGCTAAAAGGATAATTATATTCAAATTAGCAAATAAATAAAGCAAACACTTGGCAAACTACCATAATTAAAACATTTGTTCACCATAAGTGGAAAAAATAACACTAGCACAGAAATGACAAGCTAGTAAAAACAGGTAAGTTGAAAACCACCTTAAAATTTGATGAACATTTTGTCTTTACATTTTCAAATTTCTTATTTACATAAAAATTATTTAGTAATAACTCTGTTTCTTAAGGAATGTTATTAAAAATGTAGATCACTGAATATCTCAGAACCTCAAAGTCTTTTAAAATCTCACAGCAGAAAGATTTGCATTGTCTCCATTACCAGAGGGGCACAATGTAGCTGAAGTAGGCTTTATTTTATTTTTTAAAATCAGAATAAGAGACAGTAAGAGGTAATCATTCATAGTGAAATAAAACACAATATTTTCTGGCTATTAATACTAATACTACATTAATATCATTAAAGTAAAAATGCAGGCACCCAACATGAAGGAACATGTTTGCTTGCTTAAGCAAGAGGAAAGCCGTACATCCTAATCATTGGACAAAGGTCCTCAATTAAAGCAGGAAAGACACGACAACTTCATTTATTCCAGGAAGATGTAGCCAGAGTTTTAAAAACTGTAGCAAATTAACTCAGGTTTTGCAAACAGTTAACTCTTAGATGAAAAGTCAGGAAGATGATTCTAAGTTATATGTACTTTCTCACTCATAAGATACTATTTAATATAAAGCATTTCACTCTGCTGCTTTATTCTTTATGAAAATAAAGATGAAAACTTTAATCTGGCTCTATATGTCACAAAATAACTACTTTACATTTTGATTCCCCTTGCTCAGTCCTGCACTTCTGGATACAAGTCAACCCAGGCAATACCCATCCTTTGTTAAATTCTCATACTATTTTCTTCTGTATAGCCTATGCACTAATTGGTGGCAGCTCTTAAGAGAATCCTGGCAAGTGGAAAGACCAAGGTGAAAATCATAAAATTAGACAAAAGAAAGTAAATAAAAAATGTAGTTTTAAAAGTTATAAGCCCTGACTCTTACTAATTTTATAAACTTGGGGAAAGTACTTAAACTGTTTGAATCTTAGTTTCCTCATTTGTGAAATGAATACATAATTGTTACTAGATCTTCAAGATAATTATTGTGAGACTAGCATTTTGGGAATCTTAAAAATATATAAGTGCAAGCTTATTATTAGTGAGTATAAACATAATTTTTTTTAAAAGGTTGAGATAATGCAGAGACAGTAGTGAGAGAGGAAGTGAAAAGAATACACACTTTGGATCAGATGTTGCATTTCCTCCAACTACATTTTCATTTGCTTTCTCTTTTGTCTGATTTTATGATTTTCCAGGTTAGTGGGATTCCTTTAGGGAATGAAATAATTGATACGTACTTCTCTGAGTTGACTGAGAATAAAGATCCTTTCTGATGCAGTAACCATGGGATGATAGGACATTTCAAAGAAGATGATACCCAGACTGAAAAGATCTACTTTCTATTGGAGAAAAATAGAATTATAAATAATTTAATTGCATTCAGTTTTAACTGGTGATCAAAGTACATCTTTTTTTTATTATTATTAATAGCTTTTTATTTAAAAAACACATACATGGGCAATTTTTCAACACTGACCCTTGCAAAGCTTTCTGTTCAAAGTATGTTTTCTTAAGAAATTGTAGAATAAGCAAAAAATAGCCACCAAAAAAAAAAGGTTCAAAAAAAAGAAGTCATGGCATAGCAATCTATTTGCTCAGTTAGTTTACAAAACAAAAAAATAAAAACATAAACAAAATGTTCTATATTAAGCCTATGAAGCATTTAATCCACCTTATTAAAATATTTTACTTGTAAAATTAATTCTAACTGGCTTATGTATATTTATTATATAGACTAAAATGGCTGAAAATTGTAAAATTTGGGAAAGACAACAAAATTGCTATAACAAGTATGGCTTTGGGTAACATCTTTATTAATCACCTGATGCAAAGCACTGAGTGAAAATTTAATTATTCTTAAGTGACCAGAATGCTGTAAGGTCATTCTAGAATTGGTATTAGATTGTTAGCTCCTTGACTGATACTGCCCTTTAGTAATTTTATCTCTAATGCCTAACAGGCAGTTGATAATATTTGTGGGTTGACAGATTAATGTAATAATAGTAACTTTAAAATAATACAGTGGTTCAGGAAAGGCCTTATTATTAGCTCAAAGAATATAATTGAAAAAAAATAGCAAACATTTGGTAGAAAAGAATAAAAAAGAACACTGATGCTTACAGGATGAAATTCTGAAAGTAGTCTTACTAAAGGATATAGGGTTTCTATATACTATTATCAGTGTATCTATACACTATATCTATATACAGTGTATCTATATACTATATCAGTGTTTCTATACACTATATCAGTGTATCTTAAAGTTGTTGAAAATTTTAAATACTATTTTTCAACAAAATAGCAACAAAGACAAATCCTGCTTTTATAGAAAGTATTAAGATAAGTCTAATTCTAAACTCTAGCAAAAAGTTCTTCTTACACTGTCTTAAATGACCTCTGAGGTCTTTTTCAAATCTGTGTGTGTGTGTGTGTGTGTGTGTGTGTGTGTGTGTGTGTTTCTATTTCCTATCACAAGTGAAACCTAGTCTTCAAGTATTATTATGAAGCTGAGAAAATGAATCTTTATTCAGGCCCTTCGTCTAGCTAGTAGTGTGAGATACATTCTGCAAGAAAATATGCTTAAGTTGAAGACTTTCCAGAAAACTTGAGATTTTTGACATCAGCTTTACAAAATATCACAGAGAAATCTAAAAGCATCTTAATTTAACATGGATGTACAAGTTAAGTAGACAGCATATCAAAAGAAGGTTTTTTTCTTCACAAAGTCTTGCATATAGATAGTATATGTAGAATCACATTACAGCATCTTAACAATAAAAAAGAAACAGTAACTGTCCGAATAGCAAATTAAAAAAATAGAACATTTGAGAACATTGACTCCAAAGTGATGTTAGCTCCTAATATTATCTCACTCTTCAAATCCTCTTTGCTTGTCAATAAAAATAAAATGCTTCCTTTCATATTACCTGGTTATATAAAGATTTAGTGCTTCCTTGGACTTCTGGGCTTACATACAATGCTGTGCCGACCATTCCAGTTAAATTATCTGTATGGTTGCAGACAGGAAAAACAAACAAACAAACAAACAAAAACCTTTATATGATAGGAGTTCTATGGAGAAGGAAGAACCTACAACAAGGGGATTGACTAATAGTGATGAACTGAGAATAATTATTGATAATCAATATTGATGGGTTTCTTATGCATGATTTAAAAAGACTACCCATTTATCTTTTATTCAAGAATACCTTTTTATTTAAGCAAGGGAGAAGCAGCTACAGATAGCCTAATGTTTTCTATCAAATGAACAGTTTTTTTTCCTTCACTTTTTTTTTTTAAATTATAACTTTTTTATTGACAGAACATATGCCTGGGTAATTTTTTACAACATTATCCTTTGCACTCACTTCTGTTCCAACTTTTCCCTTCCCTCCCTCCACCCCTTCCCCTAGATGGCAAGGAGTCTTATACATGTTAATTATGTTATAGTATATCCTAGATACAATATATATGTGCAGAACCAAACAGTTCTCTCGTTGCACAGGGAGAATTGGATTTAGAAGGTAAAAATATCCTGGGAGGAAAAACAAAAGTGCAAAAAGTTTACATTCATTTCCCAGTGTTCCTTTTCTGGGTGTGACTGATTCTGTCCATCACTGATCAATTGGAACTGAATTAGATCTTCTCTTTGTCGAAGATATCCACTTCCATCAGAACACATCCTCATACAGTATTGTTGTTGAAGTGTATAATGATCAGGAGATCTGCTCATTTCACTTAGCATCAATTCGTGTAAATCTCTCCAAGCCTCTCTGTATTCATCCTGCTGGTCATTTCTTACAGAACAATAATATTCCATAACCTTCATATACCACAATTTACCCAATCATTCTCCAATTTCTAGCCACTACAAAAAGGGTTGCCACAAACATTTTGGCACATACAGGTCCCTTTCCCTTCTTTAGTATTTCTTTGGGATATAAGCTTAGTAGTAGCACTGCTGGATCAAAGGGTATGCACAGTTTGATAACTTTTAGGGCATAATTCCAGATTGCTCTCCAGGTTAGATTTGTTCACAACTTCATCAGCAATGCATCAATGTCCCAGTTTTCCCGCATCCCCTCCAACATTCATCATTATTTTTTCCTGTTATCTTAGCCAACCTGACAGGTATGTAGTGGTATCTCAGAGTTGTCTTAATTTGCATTTCTCTGATCAATAGTGATTTGGAACACTCTTTCATATGAGTGGAAATAATTTCAATTTCATCATCTGAAAATTATCTACTCATATCCTTTGACCATTTATCAATTGGAGAATGGCTTGATTTCTCATAAAATAGAGTCAATTCTCTATATATTTTGGAAATGAGGCCTTTATCAGAACCTGTAAATGTAAAAATGTTTTCCCAGTTTGTTGCTTCTCTTCTAATTTTGTTTAGTTTTGTTTGTACAAAGGCTTTTTAATTTGATGTAATAAAAATTTTCTATTTTGTGATCAATAATGATCTCTAGTTCTTTTTTGGTCACAAATTCCTTCCTCCTACACAAGTCTGAGAAATACAACTATCCTATGTTCCTCTAATTTGTTTATGATCTCGTTCTTTATGTCTAAATCATGTACCCATTTTGATCTTATCTTGGTATGTGGTGTTACGTGTGGGTCCATGCCTAATTTCTGCCATATTAATTTCCAGTTTTCCCAGCAGTTTTTGTCAAATAGTGAATTTTTATCCCAAAAGTTAGAATCTCTGGGTTTGTCAAACACTAGATTGGTATAGCTATTAACTATTTTGTCATATGAATCTAATCTATTCCATTGATCAACTAATCTATTTCTTAGCCAATACCAAATGGTTTTGGTAACTGCTGCTTTATAATATAGTTTTAGATCAGGTACAGCTAGGCCACCTTCATTTGATTTTTTTTCATTAATTCCCTTGAAATTCTCGACCTTTTGTTCTTCCATATGACTTTTGTTGTTATTTTTTCTAGATCATTAAAATAGTTTCTTGGGAGTCTGATTGGTATAGCTCTAAATCAATAGATTAGTTTAGGGAGTATTGTCATCTTTATTATATTCGCTCAGCCTATCCAAGAACACTTCATATTTTTCCAATTATTTAAATCTGACTTATTTGTGTGGAAAGTGTTTTGTAATTTTGCTCATATAATTCCTGACTTTCCTTTGGTAGATAGACTCCCAAACATTTTCAATTTTATTGATCTCTCCTTTTATTTTTAGAATTTCAAGTTTAGTGTTTGACTGGAGGTTTTTAATTTGTTCTTTTTTCTAGCATTTTTAGTTGCAAGTCCAATTCATTAATCTTCCCTTTCTCTATTTTATGCAAGTAGGCCTCTAGAGATTTGAAATTTCCCCTTATTACCACTTTGGCTGTATCCCACACATTTTAGTATGATATTTCATTATTGTCATTTTCTTGGGTGAAGTTATTAATTATGTCTATAATTTGCTGTTTCACCCAATCGTTCTTTAGTATGAGATTATTTAGTTTCCAATTATCTTTTGGTCTATTTTTTCCTGGCTTTTTATTGAATATTATTTTCATTGCATTGTGGTCTGAAAAGGATGCTTTTACTATTTCTGCCTTATTGCATTTGAGTTTGAGGTTTTTATATGGTCAATTTTTTGTATAGGTTCCATGAACTGCTGAGAAGAAAATGTACTCCTTTCTGTCTCCATTTAGTTTTCTCCAAAGATCTATCATATCTAATTTTTCTAGTATCCTATTTACTTCTTTGACTTATTTTTTATTTATTTTGAGGTCTGATTTATCTAATTCGGAGAGTGCAAGGTTGAGATCTCCTACTATTATAGTTTTGCTGTCTATTTCTTCTTGCAGCTCTCTTAATTTCTCTTTTAAGAATTTAAATGCTACACTACTTGGTGCATATATGTTTAATATTGATATTGCTTCATTATCTATGCTACCCTTTAGCAAGATATAGTGCCCTTCCTTATCTCTTTTAATTAGATCAATTTTTGCTTTTGCTTGATCTGAGAACAGGATGACTACCCCTGCTTTTTTTACTTCACCTGAAGCATAGTAGATTCTGCTCCAACCTTTTACCTTTACTCTGTAAGTATCACCCTGCTTTAGGTGTGTTTCCTGCAAACAACATATTGTAGGATTCTGGCTTTTAATCCAGTCTGTTAACCGCTTCCTCTTTATGAGGGAGTTCACCCCATTCACATTTATAGTTAAAATAACCAATTCTGTATTACTTGCCATCTTATTAACCCCTGTTTATGCTTTTCTCCCTTCCTTCCCCTTTATCCTTCATCCCAGTATTAAACTTATGAGTACCACGTGCTTCTCACAGCCCTCCCTTTTTAGCATCCCTCCCCCCACCTTAGAATTCTTCCCCCTCTCTTATACCTTTTCCTCACAATTTCTGTATTCCCTTCTGTTTAGCTTACTCCTTCCCTTTTCACTTTTCCCCTCCCACTTTTTAATGAAGTGGGAGAAGTTTCACCATAAATCAAATATTTCTAATATTTTTCTCTTTAAGCCAATTCTGATGGCAATACGATACACACTATGTTCATCCCTCTCCATTCTTTCTCTCAGATATAATAGGTTTCCTTTGCCTCTTTGTGAAATGTAGTACCCCCATTTCCCCTTTTTTGGGTACAATTTCCTTTCCACCTTTAGTTTCTAGAACAATGTATACATGTGTTCTTTATATATCTTTATAGCAGAAATATAGTTCCCAAGATTTCTTTTTAACCTTTTTAGGTTTCTCTTGAGTTCTATATTTGTAGATCAAATTTTTTGTGTAGATCTGGTTTCTTCATCAAGAATAGATGAAATTCACTTATTTTATTGAATGTCTTCTTCCCTGGAAAAAGATTCTCATTTTTGCTGGGTAAGTTATTTTTGGCTACATACCAAGTTTCTTAGCCTTTCAGAATATCATATTCCAGACCCTTTGCTCCTTTAATGTGGACACTGTTACATCCTGGGTAATCCTTATTGTGGCTTCTCCATATTTGAATTGATTTTTTTCTAGCAGCTTGCAGTATTTTTTCCTTCGTCTGATGGTTCTGGAATTTGGCTACTATATTCCTTAGTATTTTGATTTTAGGATCCCATTCAGTAGGTGATCAATGAATTCTTTCAATTTCTATTTTACCCTCTGTTTCTAAAACATCTGAGCAGTTCTCTGATAATTTCCTGGAAAATAGTCTCCAGGCTTTTTTTTTTTCATCATATTTTTCAGGGAGTCCAATAATTTTCAGATTATCTCTCCTGGATTTATTTTCCAGGTCTGTTGTTTTCCCAAGAAAGTATTTGCCATTTTTTTCCCATTGTATCATTCTTTTTGGTTTTGCTTAGCTGATTCTTGGTTTCTCCTCAAATCATTCAATTCCATTTGTTTGATTCTGATTTTCAATGAAGTATTTTCTTCACTCACTTTTTTATATCTTTTTCTAATTGTCCATTTGAGTTTAAGTGAATTGTTTTGTTCTATGGAGGTTTTTTCCATTTCACTAATTTTATTTTTTAGAGAGCTATTTTCTTTTTCCAACTCACTAGTTCTGTTTTTCAAGGATTTGATTTCTTTATCCCCTCTGTCTTTAAATGAGTGGGATGACTTATCCAGACTCTCTTGCCAAACTTCTCTTTCCTTTTCCCATTTTTCTTATAGCTCTCTTGTGAGAGCCTTTTTGATTTCTTCTATGCGAGTCTTGTGCACTGAGGATCAGATCATATCCCTCTTTGGGGATTCATCTGCAGACAGTCTGTTTTTAGTCTCCTCGGGGTTTAAAACGTGCTCTCTATCCATATAGAAGCTCTCAATATAGAGCTTGCCTTAATTTTTTGCTCATTTTATTATCGAAGAATCAAATAAAACAAACTAACAACAATAACAACAACAAAAAAACCAAATGCAGTCTACTTTTTTTTTTTGGGGGGGGGGGGGAGTGCTGGATGGTATTATCGAGCTTCATCTACAGGGGGCAACAGTAAGGCACTAGCAGGACCACAATGGCTGTGCTGCATCTGTGCTCTGAAACTCTGAGAGCTGCTGAGTCACTTGCGGTGGGTGTGGCCAGGTCCCAAGAGACCCTAGCTTTTCGGGGTTATAGTCTTCACTCCCTGTGTTTTTAACTTCTCTTCTTGTCTACCAGGGCAAAGTAGCCACACCGTGGTAAAGTTCTCTCCACAGAAACGGCTGAGATCACACTCCACCTCCCTCGGGTCTGCTCTGCTGTGAGCTGTGTGCCTTCAGTTTGTCCCGGATCTAAAACCATTCCCACCTGTGAGCAAAAACAGACCTTTTCTGGCGACTTTCAAGGATATCTTCTCTTGGTAATTATTTGTGGTTTTTTTCAGTCAAGCACTAATTCCAAGGCTTGTCACGAGATAAATTATTTTGAGAGAAAAAGCAGAGCTTAAGCAGATGTGTGTGTCCTCTCTGCCACCTTGGCCAGAAGTCCAAATGAACAGTTTTTAGGAGAAAATCCTTTAGTCTGGCCAAAATGGTCTCTTCAATGACGTACGGAGCATAGGTATGGAAACTATCAATGTTGATCTGTAGGCATTGTGCAACTGAAAGCTGAAGTGAACTGGCTGGGGCACTGACAAGTATGATAACTTACCAGAGTACTACAATCAGTGTTTGTCACAGATAGGCTTGAACCCAGCTCTTCTGAAGACTGGCCAATATTTTATCCACCATCCCTTGACTGCCAGACATTCAACCACATTAAGCTCCTTTTTCTAATGTAGTACTGAGGGAAAATTAAAAGTGCAGAAGGAATGGCATTTGGGATGAAAAAAAAAAAAATTGGTGATAAAAACAGTGCAAAAATATGTAGCTTTCCTTGTTTACCTGAAGGGTAAGATTTAACTAGGTGATCAGCTCCCCGATCTTCTTGTTTAGTATCAATCTAAAATATAAGAAACCTAAGAGTTAGGATGTCACAGCATGTGTCACAGACAACTACCCTCTGCTTACAAGAATCCTGGGAAGGTCATTGTGACCATGGGTTGTCACTGGTTTTGTCTTTTGAATTTCAGTGTCTTTTTCCAGTCTACACTGATGTGTCCTCAAAACAACATTGTGTAAAATGAATGATATTCATTTTAAAAGCAAAACAAAACATCCTAATAGCAAATGACTAACCCTTTTCCTTAAGTACTCTATCTTCTTCATTTCCTCTTCTTCTGTTGCTCTTTTTCCTGCCTTCACATGAAAGTTGACCTCCCTTATTCACTAAGCCTCTATTTCTTCCCTGCCTCAACCTGGAGAGAACTGGGAAGGGGAAATAGATTAGACTGGATTAGTCATATCCTACCTGTGAGCCATAGAAGTCTAAAGGAGTAGGAAGAAAAAGAAAGTATTACAGAATGACTGTAAGAGATCCACAAATCTATTCATATATTGTCATTTTGTCTTTAATTGGTTGGAACAAAACATGAAGCATGACTCAGCATAAAAATAAAAAAATAAAATCCATCTTGTGTTAATGGTATAAGTAATGCCTTATACATATATACTATCATTTCTCAACTTTATATAAATTCAACTGTGATGAGTAAAATATAATTTCCTTTAGAAGCATTAATGAACTCATATAAGCTTTTTGTCATGTATATTCTTAATCAGATACTAATACCTAATTTATCACATGTGTATACAGGAGTGTCTACTAATTATTTTTTTCCAATGCCAAAAGAGGACAGAATAGCTGGGAACCCCTAGACTAGATATTCTTGATCCTTTCAACTTTAACATCCTCCAATTCCTATAACTGAACTGTTTTGTAAATGTGGCCATTGATATGTCCAGTTTGTATAAAATAGAATTCATTTACATAAATTCATGAGCTAAAGTAACATTATATGTTAAAACTTTATGATCTTTATTCCTCACTGCTTATGTACATTACTAATATACAGGATGGCAGATGGGAGATCTAGAACTAAAATTCCTGAGGGAGCCAGAAATATATGTTAAAGAAGATACAACTTACTGTAGCATTCCAGTCTTGGTGGTGGTGTTCACTGCTCTGAGCATTGGCCATCTAACCTGTGCTCCAGCTCTAAACAAAAGTGTCTTAAATTGTGAGTTGGAACACTATATGGGGTTGTCTAACTGAATGTAGTGGTCACACACAATTATGATTTACTATCAGGAAATGCTTGATTTCCATGTCTACTTCATATATCTATTCAGGTAATGTAAAAATCTCTCAGGCAAAAAGGAGTAATGAGTGGAAGAAGTTTAAGAAACCCTACTTTAAACCAGCCCCATGACCTGAAGATTAAAAAAAAAAAAAATTGATTAGATCTTTGCTCATGTTTCTCTGGTTTGAGGCTCAATTCTAGCTGTTTTGAAGTTTTTTCTCACTAAATGAAAACTTCAGACAAAAATATTAAATTAAGGGAAATTAAAATACTTTGTACTTATGACTGAAATAGGTCCAAAAGGACTATTTATTTTTAAACCAAAATGCATTTATCAACATATCTAAATAATTACTAGCTAATGATTAGAATGCAGAAAACAAATGTAAACTGAAGATTCCAATCCTGAGCCAGGAGAATCACATTAACATAACCTTATTTTAAAAGCATCTTTCAGGGGCAGCTAGGTGGCACAGTGGATAGAGCACCAGCCCTGAATTCAGGAGGACCTGAGTTCAAATCTGGTCCCAGACACTTAACACTTCCTAGCTGGGTGACCCTGGGCAAGTCACTTAACCCCAGCCTCAGGAAAAAAAAAAAAAAAAAAAAAAGCATCTTTCATTGTGATTAAATCCTAAAGCTTCAGGAATGAGATCTGATCTCTTTTAAATTATGATCTTCACTTAATTAAAATACTCACAGCAAAACCTGGATGGTCTGTGGCCAAGCCAAAATCACCAATTTTTACATGATCATCAGAATCCAAAAATATGTTGACAGGCTTCAAATCTCTGTGAATCATTCCCTGTTAAAAGAAAGATAAGAATGATACCCTGACTTATAAAGTATTATCACAAGAAGGACTAATTTAACTTTAGGAAAAGAACCAGGAGTTGCTGTTCATTTATTCCCTTATTCATAGAATAAGGGTTTACTGAGCATCTATTGTATAGGAACCGATTAGGGAGGGGTGCCTAGGAAGAATACAGAATTTAAGCAAGTCACGACCTCTGTACTCAAAGAACTCATCACCTTGGAGGAGGAGACAACAAACACATTGCATTGATATCTGGCACTACTTCATTTTGGTTTCTCCTAACTGCTCTCTCCCTACTCTCATTTACCTTAAAGAGCTATCAGATTAATCTTCCTAAAACAGTTTCCTTTTAACTTTTGCTTTAAATTCAAATTCATCATCTTGGTATTCGAGGCTCACCATTCTAAGCACCATATTTCCAAACCTCATATAACACATTCTGCCCTAGGAAAGTCTCTTCATTGTCCTTTTTGTATATTGTGCATTCTTACCCCTGAACTTCATGTTGTTCTTCCCTAATGAAAAGGAAATTTCCTTTCTTTTCTTTATGTTTCTAATCCTTCTAATTTTTCAAAGTCTTCCTCAAGTTCTTCCTGGCTCTAGAGAATATTCCCAAATAACTCCAACTAACACTGATCACTTTTCTTCATGTACTTCATATACTTAGTGCTGTTGTAAGAAATGTTTAATGTACAAAAGTCTTTCTTTCCTGTCTTTCATCTAAAAGACTAAGCTCCCTGAAAGCAAGGATCTTGTAATACTATTCTTCATTCTCTCTCCCCATAATCCCAGGCTCAATAAATATATAGTAAGAACTCAATAATATTTGCTTAACTGAATTTAAAGGGAGAAATTGCATAGGAGCATGATTCTAAGGTCACTATTCATTATTTTACAGTGATAGATTTAGGATACTTAGTGGAAATGCCTTTAAAAAAAATCAAACCCTAAAGATCCTGTTTTTATGAAATACTTTATGGAGTAGCCAAATGTGTGTCAAATATAGTCTAATAATATGGCAAAATAAAACATCTCAAGAATAATGAGAAATTAAGCCAAAGAAAAAGCCTGCTATGTCTGTATCTCTTCCCTGCCTCCATCATGAAGTTGTCCCAATTGTCCTTTAAACAATGGTCAAGCTATTTTCCCTTTGCTAGCTCAGCAAAATGATATGGCCAGGAGGATGATTTCAATGTTGGGAAACAACTATGTTCAAGGACTTTATTTGTCCTAAACAGATGGGGTTTTTTAATGTAGGCAAGTCATTCTGAATCTATGTTCATGTTTTATCATTACAGTGAACTCAAAATTTCTGGCTTTTAAAATGACAAATGTTCAATGAGAAATAAGAGTTGAAAATAGACTGCTCCCATTTTTGTCCTTTTGTCCATCAAAAGATGATATAATTAGTTCTTAAAGTATTTCTAGGGAAGACCATCACTAATTTAATGAGAATATCATAATTGGAAGGAAATATTTCATTTTTGTCTCTCAATTTTTTATTCCCCTTTTAAATATATATCCTTCCCTGAAATACCTTTTTATGCCACATATATCCCAAAATGCACTCTAGTCTTCAAAATTCCTTTGGTACTTCTTATCAGCCTTTATACCCCATTCTGTACCCATTAACATATCTGCCATTGCAACACTTCCTTGTATTTTCCTCTTACATATACTTTTTCTTCTCATAATTGATGTATTTTGTTAAATCATATTTTTGTGCATGTCATAAACAATTATACAATCACATGAGACTTTAATTTTGAGACATGAAATGAGATAAAGCAGTGCAATATAGCTTACTAACCTTTTCATGTATATATGCTAATCCATCCAGAATTTCTCTGAAGAGTCTCCACAGTCTGACAGAGTCTTGATATAATCCCTGGTCAATAGTGTCCCTTAAAGTACTCTTTTCACAGTATTCCATCTTTGGATAAGGATAAATTAGTAAGAATTTCAACATTCACCTGTTAACTTAAAATGCCACTTAATATTGTGCTCTAATTTTATAAGTTTATCATTGATTTGAGGTAGCTATTATATAAGATAAATTCAATACTATTTATGGCATATATTACCATTACAATCCTTCCTTTATAAAGGTCTTCAACATAACTAAAAATGGCACTAACTAGGAGTTGATAAGTTTTATGTAGTTGTTTTGAAAAGCATTTTCAACTAAATTATTAGAACTAATATAACAATATTCCATTTTCATAATTTTTGCATTAAATCAATCAAGAAAGATTATCTAGACCAAATTCTATTTTTTTTTTTTTTTTTGGTTTTTTTGGGCTGAGGCAATTGAGGTTAAGTGACTTGCCCAAGGTCACACAGCTAGGAAGTGTTAAGTGTCTGAGACCAGATTTGGACTCAGGTTCTTCTGACTTCAGGACTGGTGCTCTATCCTCTGCACCATCTAACTGCCCCCAAATCCTAAAATTTAAAAACATTAATAGACCTTACTTTGCTCAGAATGACATTTACTGGTCTCTAAGTTAATACCATAATTATATTAAAGTAGTAAAACAAAATAATAGCACTGAATTTTATAGTCAGCATGGTACAGAGATTATGCAATTGGTTAAATTCTACAAGTGAGACTTTCTTACACTAAATAAAGAGAAGAAATTAGGAGATGTTTTAAGGCCTTCAAGCTATGATTCAGGTAATCAAGTAATTCTTTCTTTCTTTTTATCCCTCACAAAAGCTATTCCCTCCTAAGCTAAAATGAGAATTCACCTCTTTCTTACAAAACCAATTATGCATGCAATCAATTCTGTTGACTAAGTTGGTTTTTTCAATAATCTCATTATTGTTACTCTCTCGCAGATTTTCCACCTAAAAAAAAAAATCATGTTAACCAAGATTCCCTTCAATATTGTAAGGAAACGTACAGTTTTTTCTTACACTTGTGACTGGCTCTTGCCACTGTTTCACAAGTGCACCATGATTTGGAACAGATAAGACTCTTCTCTTTGTGGCCAGTCTGAAATCTAGACTCATTCCACACCAGATTGGTCTGTCCGTAGCTACTATTTCTCAGTAAAGCTACACTGTTCAAAATTCTGCTTTATCATATCTTCCTACTCTCCTGTCTCTCCAGATTCTTGAAAGTAAGTGATTTCAATCTGTTTCATGATGGTTGTATATGACCAGGCCACAAGTGTAGTATAAAAGGATCATGTCAGTGCTGGCAAAGTGTGTTCCATTTACTTAGCTGGCGATACTATTTTATTACTTAATCAAGATTGATGACCAGGATGCTATAATGACATTGAAATATCAAAAGAAACTAAGGAAAGTCTACAGGATGTTAGTCATGGGAAATTTATAGGAAAGGCACGGAGAAGAACTGCACAGCCTGAGAAGGCAAAAGGGGTTACAATCAGCTAAAATTAAAGAACTGTAATTTAGCAAGAATTCACCTCTTCCTTATAAAACAATAATGCATTTATGGTGATTTTTGGTGATTGAGCTGTTTTTGTTTTTTTTTTTTAAATCTGCACTAGAGGAGAGTGCACTCAAAACAATGAGATTGTGTAAGATGTTCATAGAAAACTTTTGTCAAAGTTTTGGACATATGCCATTATGTCTCATTCTTACATCCTTCCCCCCCCCCCCCCCCCCAGGCTGGGGTTAAGTGACTTGCCCAGGGTCACACAGCTAGGAAGTGTTAAGTGTCTGAGATCAGATTTGAACTCGGGTCCTCCTGAATTCAGGGCTGGTGCTCTACCCACTGCTCCACCTAGCTGCCCCCATCCTCTTTTTCTAATCCTTTCAAAAGAAACACCTAACCTACTAATGGATGCTGCTGTACTACCCAAGAATATCCTGGATAATCACCTGGATGTACAGGTAATGGACTGCCTGGGTCATTACAGATTGTTTATTTTCCTGGTGATCACTCTTTTCATTGCATTCTTCACCCTGCTTCATGAGAAAAAAATCAAACACAATAAATTAATTGATATTAAACCAGAATATCACAGCCAGGTATTTATGAAGTCTCCCTATCAGATCTCTCTATACAAAGCACTATCCTGAGTGCCTGGTATTCAAAGATAGAAGTAAAATAGTCTTGCCCTCAAAAAAACTTACATTCTGTTGGTAGGTGAGACAGGGAAGGAAGATGAGGGAAGACAATGTGTACATACAAAGGGAACTATGAAATATAAACAAAATAAATATAAGATAGTTTGTAACATATTCCAAGTATGGGAATAAGAGATGGAGTATCGTATATATATGGAGGAAGAATAACAAGATTAGTTTGATTGGACTATTAAGTGTACAGGGTAGCAAATGGTAAAAGGTTGGGATCAGATTTCAAAGGTTTTAAATATCAAATAGAGGAAGTTATTTATATATTTAATCCTAGAGATAATGGAGAGGCACTAAGACAACAAAATATCTTTTCACAATCAAAGAGTAGAGTTGATACAGAATAATATTTTAATGTTTCAGTTAAAAAAAAAGTTTATGAAATACCAATATGTTAACTTTAGAATAAAATATGTCTCTATCTCTCTAGATCTAATATAATAAGAATATAAATAGCTTTTTTTTATCAGTCGGTATAACCTGCACTATTGCCTGAGTGTTTAATTGACATTAATGATTATACTACATTTTCCATTTGGTTTAGTTTAACGTAAAAAGCAAATTAGATATATTCCTTTTATCGCCAAAGTTTTCATGAATAATATCTTAAAAATATAATTTAAAAAATAATTCCTTCCCATAGGAACTTCTCTCTGCCACAAGGCAGATGTGCCTCTGAAAATCACCCACTTTACAATTTGTTTGAAAAATAGTAATTATTCAATCTTTCTTTGAAACCTCTAATAAAAAAGGGCCGTCCCACCTCTTTAAAGATAAGGACACAGAATAGACCTGGGATTTCACAAGTATAAGGAATCTAAGATGAACACACTTCTTTTACTAATGTAAATAACATTTTCTCTGTAACTGGTAGTCTTAGAAGGCTGCTAAGAATACTGAGAGGTTCAGGGATTTGCTCAGGATCCCAGAGCCAGCATGTGTCAGAGATGGGACCTGAACACAGATCTTTATAAGCTTGAGGCTACCTTTCTAATCATAGGGGCCACACCAGAATTGAAAGCATTTTAAAATAAAATGTAGATAATTTCTGCATTCTATCCAGATTATTTATAGCAACACACATATATATTTTTAAGCACACATAGTCAAATTCTAAATATGACAGGTTTGGTTCGGTTCTACAAGATGGCAGAAATACTAAAACTTCTTTCAAATAAATTCAAACTACTTAATAGAAATCTACATATAAAGATTTGTTATCTACATTCAGTATGACTCCATAAATTATTTTTTTTTCCACTCTTAGTAAAGAAGTCATCATATCTAATTCCCATCTGAACACTGTCAATCTCCAGAATACAGTAGGGAGGAGGTAACACCACTCTGATGGCCTAAATAAACTGAAATCCATTTATGAGGATAAGCCACAGAATCAGATAGGAAATCATTGAGTTTAGAGGTCTCAGAGATGATCTATGAAAATGAATCAGGATTGGGTTGGGCAGGGGTAGACAGTGCTCATGTATACTGTGACTTTTCTCATTCTAACTCCACAGCTTACATTTTTTTCCCACTCCCACTATAGAATAATTATTTTTATTTTGATCAACAAATCATTTAAAGACCATGCAATGTCCTAATCAATTTCTCTACCTTGAAAAAAATAAATTTATTATATGGATAAATCCAGACTTACAAAACTAATAAGTGACATTTATAAAGGATTCTATTGCAAACACTACCCCCACAGTCTCATTTGACCCTTAGAGCAGCATTGCTAAGTAGCTCCAACAAATATCACTATCTCTACTCTACAAAAAAGGAAATGACAGCTTAGGGACTTGGCTAAGGAAAAGTATCAGGGAGGGGATTTGAGCCTAGTTTCCATTTGTTCCCAAGCCCTGGGTTCTTTCCAATCAATTACTCTATTAATAACCTTAAGTATTTAGTATTAATCCCATGGGTTATCAAGAAGATCTGTGCTTAGAAAGATTTATCTCACAAGGATGTCCTTTAGTTAATTCACTTAGCTTTCTCCAGTTGCATCAAAATAGTTTATAAATAAAAGGTGTCATTGTGGGGAAACATTTCTGAGATTCCTCCTGCTTTTAAGAGTAAAATATATGGAACTGATGGTAGAATTAAATGTTTGTAACTGGAATTAAATTGTATGCTTTTAAATTCTCTCTTAT
This sequence comes from Sminthopsis crassicaudata, assembly GCF_048593235.1. NCBI lineage: Eukaryota > Metazoa > Chordata > Mammalia > Dasyuromorphia > Dasyuridae > Sminthopsis > Sminthopsis crassicaudata. Next base: position 269,626,206 of record NC_133618.1, on the reverse strand, counting down.
CATATTCTAGCTAGTCAATCAAGTTATGCAATTAAGTATTTATTTACCTGATTAAGCCTCTTACTGTTTTCATCTTCATTGTCAAAAATGATATCACTTTCAGAATCTGTGGCTGGTCTTTTAAAAAAAAAATGAAAAAAAAGGAAAATTCAGTATCTCTTAATTCCCAAAAACAATGAATCAAGACAATTCTCAAAAAAGAAAGGTGTTTGGTATGCAGTGAAACTTATCAATAAATAGCACTCCAAAATATATAAATTTATCTAGGTAGCACATTAAACTAACTCTTAAGTCTCTCATGAAAGTAAGTTCAAGCAGAAATTATTTAAATTATTTCTCATAGGTAAGGGCTTAATAAGGGCTACAATAGAACTTAATTAAGATAAAAAGAATTAAAAGCAGATTAAGCTTGTTAAATTGTCAAATTGTACTTTCCGATCTATAGGTTTTATGAGTACATTCATTAGTTTGCTAATTTTGGAATCTTCAACAGATCTTACTCAGAAGTACAAATTATATGGACTCTGCTATTAAATAGTATATTAGAAAGTATATAAAGTATATATTATATAATGAACAAGTATGAATGCCTGACAGAATAATCCGGCCAATGAAATTAGGTGGGAAGCTTTTATATCCTGGAATTTTGATCTCTTTTTCTTTTTTTGAGACTAGTTTTCTCTATCTTGCCAGAGCTAAAAATCCTTCATGAGGTCTGACCCACTGGTGATGATTCATCAACCTCAGCCTCCACTAGAAACAAAGATCACAGGTGTGCATCACCACATCCAACTTTCCCATACAATCTATCATAACTTCAAGTGTGGAAAGCCTTCAAGTACACATGAAAAATCTTAAAGTTTTGACTGTATATGGTTTAAATTTGATGATCTTTTTGAAAAGTTTTATGTATATTCTAAATAAAAACTAAATTATATCTTCAAAAACCTTGCAAACAAGAATTTATAAAACATATTACTGCATATGCCAAATCTCTTCAAAAATATTATGAACAGACTTTGCTAAGGGATTTCTTTTCAAAGATTATTTGGTTTCCCAAACTAAGTAACATTTACTGAATCAGCTTACAAGAATGATTGGGAGAACACTCCATCCCCATCATCATCATCTTCTTCATCATCATCACTTGACTCTTGATTGGCTCCAGTGAACTTGGCACTGGAGGACGTGCTCCACTCCACTGAACTGGTCAGGATTGGAGGAGGAGCATTGGTTTCCACATCATCTGTCAACTCAAATCCATTTTTTCCATTCTGTTGCCCCTTCTGGGGGGTTGGACTCTCTTCACTTGCATCTGTCGATGGGCAGCCAGAAGAAGGAATCTCATGTTTTTCTATCCAGGCATTGTAGTACCTTACAATATTCTCATGGTTCAGCCGAGAAAGCAAGGTGACTTCCCCTTTAATTCGTCTAAATTGTTTGCTAGCGGGATTTATAGAGATCCGCTTCACAGCATAGCAACAGCCATCAAGCTTATTCTGTACCTGTTAGATTAAAAGTACCACAAGTTAGCTATCTGTTTTGAATATCATGTTTGCCACATCGTATGGTTACTTTAATACAATACTGCTTGAGTGGACCCCCAATCCTATATTATAATTCCAACTAGAAACTAAGTCTATGCTTAAAGGTTGCATGGGTAAAATTTTCAGATGAAAGTAAAATATTTAAGTTACACTTAAATGATCCTTGACCTCATGGATCTTAGTAATAAGGAAAAAAGGTATAACCATAGTCTGTTATATCACCTGACAAGTACATTAGAGTAGAACAGTGCTATCTGATGGTCAAGTAGAAACATGACTGATGGGACAATTAACTATCTGATCACTGATTTTGAACCAGAAGATTCCCCTAGTACAATCCCTTCTTTTTATAAATGAGAAAACTGATTCAGAGAGGCTATAGCTTGCTCAAAGACACATAGGTATTAAATAGCAAACCCAGGATTGGAACTCAGGTACTCTGCTACAAATCTAGCACTCTTTCTACTCCACTATGCTTCTTTTCTCTTTGAGAAAGGCTTCATGGATGGAGTAGCATTTGAGTTGGGATTTAAAGGATGAGTGTGAATTCAATAGGTGAGAAAGTATGAAGACATTATAGGCATTAGAAGTGATATAAATAAAAAATAGCAAGCAGTTAAACCTATTATCTGAAGCCCACAAAAAGGGCAATAAATGCTTTATTTGGAGTACACAGATTACATTATCTAAGAGTTAATTCTTAAATCATTTATTTATCATTTCTGAAAAACTTCTGATGTTTTTCCCTCTTAATTCCTGACTGAAGACAGATACATTCTTTTAGCTAAGATTAACCAGAGGCAACTCAAGATGGACATTTTAACAAATGCTTTCCAATTGTCTCTTTTCATTGCCAACCATGCTTCCTAATTTTGTAAAGAAATCATTTCTGAAATAAATTTCATTTCCTTGTACTTCTAAAGTTTTTTACTTTTCACTAGTGTGAAGTTTGGGAGAACTGATTTTATTTTTCTCTCTAGGATTATTATACTTAGCTAAAGTCTAAAGTTAAACCTAACTTGATATTTTATGAGACTTCTTTCAAAGTCTGTTGTTTTATGAGGCTTCTTTCAAAATACAATGTTCCTGCTCTTGTTTTTTCTAGTTGTTAGACTGAAGATTTATGGATAGTAGAATGTCACAACTGAGAGCTCAACTAAGATAGCATATGCACCTAAAAGAATCACAGAGATAGGTTTTTGTATTCTATACAGCAAGAGTCCATGTATTTGGCAGTTTCAATGGAAAAATAATTTAATTTCAGTTCATAGTAAAATTCCAAGGGCTTTCCATTGTAGTATCCTTACCACCCTAGTATTATGCCTGTGGTAGATCATTTATTGATACCATCTTTTTAAATAAAGAACACACACACACACACACACACACACATATACACAAATGTATATGTATGCACACATATACAAATATATCAAATTTTTTTCTAGTTCAATCAAATTAATTCTTAATTACATAAACACAGTTTAGATGATTTTCTAAAGTTAGTATATTCTAAAACATGACAAAGGAAATCATTCAAATAGATAGAAATGAAGAACAAAAAAGGAAGACCCAAGAACAACCACATCTTAATATTGTATCACTTATTTCTACCAAAATCATCTAGTCATTTCACAGTTGGGTTCCATCTTTGTCTTACCTGCGTACCCTTTTATCTACAACAAATCTAATAGTAAATCATATTAAAAGAAAAACAATGTTTTCTTTCTGAATAAAAGTACATGCCCCCTGCTCAGCAGTCTTGCTTCCACTTAATGGGTAGTTTAAATAATGTGTGTTTCATGTTAATGTTAGTACATTAAACTCAGTAAAGGAGTGAAATTCTTCTAACGTATACATTGTCTTTTCAAGTAAAAGTCCTTAATGCTGGGAAGGTGCAAATGATCACTACTTCAACTAATAGTAACAATTTTCTAAAAATCTGATAAGAGGTTTTTAGAAGGAAAATAAGCACTACTATTAAAATAATGAGAAAGTGTTTCAGAGATCAGAAGAGGGAATCAGAAATGTGAATGAGAAAAATTGTATACCATACCTTGATGACAGCTCCAAAAGCTCCTTTACCAAGTAAATGTAATTCTTCAAATTCATTAAAATATCGGGAAAATTGTCTTTGTGTTTCAGTGAAAAATGATGCACTGGGGAGCTGGTTGCTGGGAATAACAGTTTCAGCATAATCTAACCCTCCAGAATCTGAGGTAAAACAAAAAAGATTTAAGAAAAACATTCAAAGTACAGCAAATGGCATAAACACTAAAGTAAGCATTCCTAGTCAGCAGATTAGGATATATCATTAGATTTTCAAGTCTTACCTAGAGATTTTCAAGCTTATTGCTGCTAGCAACTTCCTCTCCTCAATAGCCCTCATTTCTCCTCTGTGGTCCCTTTCCTGTTTTAAGTGATTTACTGGGTTTTTTTTTTTTTTTTTTTTTTTAACAGTTAACAAAATTGGTTTACTTAGATATGGCATAAAAAGGATTCAACAAGGATATTCCAGCACTTAGTAGAGAAATGGTCTCCCTAGTCTCCTCATAAAAATGTAGCTATTTGGCAGGAAAGGGTAGGGCAATTTGCAGATTTGGGAAATCCACCAAATTTAAAGGAACCTGATTTCATGAGAGTTGGTTTTCCTCAGATAACCAAGAAATAACAAATTCAGCCAGAGGTTCCCAGGAAGCAGCATCTACTGAGTTGCAGCTCAAGCTCAGGGCAAGCTTTGTCTCATGATCAGAGAAATACTAGCCCAAACCACATTATTAAGGGAAGGACAAAGCCTGATAATGGTTCTATCAATATATTCCTTATTCATTCATGGTCAATGTGCATATTGTTTTTGTGTGTTCCTTATTCTGTATCACTTCATATAATAATCCTTCCCATAGATCCATTTGTTCTTCTGAAATGACTTACTGTTGCTAGGCTCTGCCCATCCCTTCCCTGCTTAGGGTCTTCCCTGATAATATTCTACTTCACAAATGTTAAGGTAACATTGAGATTTTAGGTAGTTATTTGTTAAAAAAAAAAAAAAAAAAAAAAAAAGGATAGGCAACCCTGTCATAGCGAAACAAATTGCTTCTTATCTCAATTACATTAACGATATCATTCTTATGGTGCATATCTCCTCTAGATTTGAACACATTTATACAAAATCTTAACTATCTTATATATCATAACATGCTTTATACACAAATGCTCCCAATGGTGGTGAGGCTGAAAAGCTACTTAGCTCTGCCATTGCTTTTGTGGCCCTTAGCTAGTGTTGGAAGCAGGCAGCTACCACCACAAGCCTTACTCCAGGCCAACTGGCCCACTCAAGGCAAATACATTAGGGTCCTGCTTTACTTCTCCCCACTCTGCATATCAATTATCTTTGTAAAGATTTATTGAAATTTTTATTGTCTGAATTTGGAGTGCTCAGGGAGCTTTCACACTTATACAATAGTTCTAATAAAGTCTAACCCAAAATTATATTTTTACAGAATCAATCAATGAGTTTGAGGTGCAATATGCTTTTCAGTTCCACTAGTACTTATATCTAATTAGCATGAAGGACAATGTGAAACTATTCTAAATTGTATAATGTGGATAGATATTGAAATTGAAGAATATCCACCATTAGAAATCTTTCACAAACTTATAGAATTTCAGAATTGAGAGAGATCTTAAAGAAAGTTTTAATCTTAAAGTTTTTGTCAAACTATTCTTTTTAAAAAAAAAACTATCTACACAAGTTTGACCATGGATACCTGCCCCTGCTCAAAATTCTTCAGTGGCTCACATATAGTCTTTAGTATGAAATACAACTTTTTAGTCTGGCATTGGAAACCATCTACAATTTGCCTTCTACCAACTTTTCAGGACTTATTCCATATTAGTTCTCCTTAATGGAAATAGCATTTCAGACAAACTGGCCAATTAGCTGTTCCCCCAAATGAATGGGATTTCATCCATCTCCTTGTCTGGAATGTTGTTCCCCATCATTTTTGCCTCTCAGAATCTCTGTTTAGTCTTTTCAGGCTCAGTTCAAGGATCACCCCCTAAGGAAAGCCTTTTCTTATCTCCTTGCCCAGTTCCTAGTTGTCAGTGTTCCATTCCTCCTCAATTTATTGAAGATTTATTTATCTGTACAAATGTTAATTACGTCAAGAACAATGTCAACTACTTGAAAGCAGAGTCTGTTTTGCTTTGTAGCCTCAGTATACTAGCACAGCACCTTCCAAATACTAGGTGTCTGATAAATGTGACAATATGCTTAAAGTAGAGATCTGGAAAAAAGGTTCTTCAAGTTGGAAGATTTTGATCTCCAAATATTTGCCTGCTAAAATGAAGCATCAAAAGGAAAAAGCTTACCTTCAGGACTCTCTTCTATCAAAGGCACTTTGAGCTGAGGAGGATTTATGAATTCGTGTTTCAATAACTGCTGAGGATTCCATCTTTCCTTGTCATCTAAACACACACATCTTAGGGAACAAGGAAATAAAGAATATTTAAATACCAAAAAGGAACAAATAATTAGTTAGCCAAGACACTTCTAACTACCTAAGGCAAAGGAGAAGGAACCATGCATTAAAAAGTTTCAGATTACTGATGAATCAAGCTTAACATGCAATTCAATAAACATCTTAAATGCAATTATTATGTATAAAGTAATTTGTGAGACTCTGGAGATACAAAAGCAATCCAAAAAAAAAAGTCTTTGCCTCAAGGACTTTACATTTAACAAAGGAATTAAATATGTATTTACTTGGGACCTACTATATCCTTAATACTGTGTGTGATGAGTGTGATGGGAAGCCAGAAGAGAGAACTATATGACATAGTCCCTGTCATCAAGGGGCTTATAATCTTTGGAGAAGACAAACCTTTTATAGATGATATTGCCAATCAAAACCTTGTATGAATTCATAATGCACCCCACAATTCAGTAACAGACATGACACACTATAACTGAAATTAGTAAAGTAAACCTTGCTTAACCATGGCTAGCCTTGATCTGAAAGTCTAAAAGATTTAGAAACCTTAAAATAAGCTGGTTGTCTATAAGGCCTAGGATCCCATGAAGCTCTTTCTCAATTTAGTTACTTTGATATTGAAGATGCATGACTTTTTTGGTGTGGGTACTTCCTTCACCAACACTGATTGGAGCCCCTGAATATTGTGGTCTTTATGAGTTGTGGCTAAAGAAACACTTCTTACTCAGTGGCCACATCTTAGGAGATGCGCTTCTCAGACCTATTAATAAGCTGGTTCTTGGACTACAAGCACAGAATCCATTACTGATTCTGTACTCAAAGCCTTTCCAAACAGATAGGACCTTCTAGAGGCATGCAATCAGTGTAACTTTTAGGAAGCAAGTTATTACATAATGTTATATTCTGCATCAAACCAGAATGGATATCAATTATAGATAAGGAACTACTAAAGTTTTTACCAATGATTAAGGAGAGATGTTCTCTCTGAACATACATGGAACTTTAGATAATTAAGTTCTGAAAATAAAATCTTCATAACATGAGCATTCTTATATATAGTGAGATAAGCAGAACAAGGAAAATTACAAACACAATGACTCCAGTTGTATATGCTGGAGAAAAACAATGAAGGTAGAAAGGCTTTAAATAGCAATGATTAATCTTAGCCTGGAGAAGAGCCAAGGAAAAGCATCTGATACTTTGTTGGAGGGATGAGGCGCAACCGGTGAAGGTTCTGTATATACTGTCAAATACGGATGACATCTTGTTTGGTCTTCCTTTTTTTTGTCACAATATTAATTAGCCTTATAGGAATGGGGAGGAAGAAGAAAATATGGAAAAATGAAGGAAACAATTGCAAGATAAAAACAAAAGGCAACAACAAAACAAAATTGTCATTCTTTGGAGATAAAAAGAAATACAAAAATAATGTCACTCAGTAAAATTTTTAAAAATTTTGTCATATTTCATAGATTTTTAAAAATCATTCATTTTCATTCTTTTTTAATTAAAGCTTTTTATTTTTAAAACATATACATAGATAATTTTTAACATTGATCCTTGCATAGCCTTGTGTTCCAAATTTTCCCTTCCTTCCCCCTCCCTCTCCCCTAGATGAGCAGGCAATCCAATATATGTTATACATTTTAAAATATATATATTAAATCCAACATATATTCATTTTCAAATATATAGTGTCCCAAGTTTTAATGCAGTTTTGTACTTCAGTAGTCTTTAGGACACCATACATATCTGCTCTTCTCTGTTAGAAGATATTAGAAAAGAGGGGAAAAAAGAAAAACTAGCCAACATATCTAACAAATCTGAAAATATATGCAATATTCTATACTCATAATTTCTCATCCCTATAATGAAGGGAAGGAAATATGTTTTCTTACTCTTTTGGGGGTCAAGCTTGATTAGTAGGGTCACACATTGTTTTTTTGTTCTTCCCAACTATACTGTTGATTGTATATTCTGTTTTTCTGGAAACATTATATTTATGGTTTTTCTAATTTTGCTTACATTATCTGGCAAGCATTAAAGTACTTTAAAATGTTTGCTAATTGGTTATTTCATTCTGTATTATTTGACCTAACTTTTCTCATGCTTTTCATATTTTAAATGCCTCACCTTCCTATCTCATCCTTCTATCTACAATGCCATCTATCTGATACCGTTATTTACTTAAGTCCATCGGGATCAAGATCTTCTGAACTCACAGATCTTTAGAATCTATACCTCCAGTGCCTGTGGAAGTTAATCCAATCACCTTTGGAACTTCTGCCCCCAGTATTCAGTAATCCTGTTTGATGTCCATGCACACATTGGCCTAATTACACCACTAGATGGCCCCAGACTAATTTTTGCTTGAAGACCTCCAATGAAGGGAGAATTTACTACTTCTAGAGGAAGTCTACTCCATTTTACTTCTGTACTCTAATTGTTAGCAAAAGGGCAGCTAGATGGTGTAGTGGATGGAGTGTCAGGCCTAGAGTTAGAAAGCCATCTTTCTCAGTTCAAATCTGCATTCAGACATTTATTCCTGTTTGCTTCAATTTTCTCATCTGTAAAAGGAGCTAGAAAAGAGAATGAAAAATCATTCTCATATTTTTGCCAAGAAAATTCCAAATGGGGTCAAGAGCACCTATCTAAAAAATGACTGAACAACAAATTATTAGCAAGTTTTCTTTACACTAACCTTCAATCTGCCTCCAAAAAAAAAAAAAAAAAAAAAAAAACCTCACTTGATCCTACTATACTTGCTAGCTATTGTCTGCTATATCTCTTCTCTTTCTTGGCTAATCTCACTAAGAAAGTCATCTGCACAAAATGCTCCCACTTTCCTTCCTCCTAAATCTTAAACAATCTGGCATCTGACATCATTCAACCGAAATTGCCCTTTTCAAAGTTACTAATGATTCTTTAAATCAATTTAAATGGTATTTTCTCAATTCTCATTCTTCTTTATCTGTCTTTAGGCTTTAATGCTGCTGCTTAACATTTTCTACTGGATATTCTCTCCTTTCTAGGTTTTTATTACATTGTTCTCTTTAAGGGGGATTAGAAAAAATTAAACAACTTTAACAACAAATTATATCAATAATTTTTTTAAAGAGTGTAATCATATGTTTAATATATATTGAATTACTGTCTAGGGGAGGAAGTGGGGTAAAGGAAAGAGAAAAAAATTTTGGAACACAGGTTTTTCAAGAGTGAATGTTGAGGGAGTGGAGGGAGGGAGGGGATAATTTGGAAAAATGAATAAAAAAAATTAAAAAAAAAAAGAGTGAATATTGAAATTAATTTTGAATTTTTAAAATAAAAAGCTATTTAGAACAGTGTAATCAGGCACTGTTCTCTCCTGTTTTTCTTCCTATTGGACTATGACTTCTCAGTCTTCCTTGTTATGTTTTCAATGCTGTATATCCCCTAGAAATCTCAAGTAACATATATCTAAAATAGAGGACTCGTTCATTATCTTTATTCCCCAATCTCTCACTTTTGCAGCTTTCCTGTAACCATTTAGGACATCACTATCTCCCTACTCATCCAGACTCATAATCTTGGTATCATCCTCAATATCTCTCATACTCACACTAAATATCAAATACTGTTTATATTTTTACAACATCTTTTATAAATTTTCCCTTCTTTCCACTCACAAAATCCCTAATCCTTGTACAGGTTTTTACCAACTCTCACTCAGACTGGATAACCTCTCTGACACAAGTCTTTCTTTATTTCACTAAGCTGCCAAGATGATTTTCCTAAACTGCAAGCCTGACCATGTTAGTCTTCTATTCCCAGGACTTCTCAAGCTTTTTCCACTCGAGAAATTTTTATGTAACATAGGTACATATAATTTTATAAATAAGTATATAAAATAGAAATGCAAATAAAACATTTACTCCTAATAAATCAAGAGTATATGACCCCCACAGTCATTATGAGACTTCATATAGGATCACAAACCACAGTATAAGGTAGCAATTCACACAGTTCTTTTCAATTAACTATTTATTCCCTATAACTTCCAAAATCAAATATAAAGGCCTGTTCAGCATTTAAAGTTCTTTACAACAAGATTCTTTTCTACCTTTCTAGTCTTTGCACTTTTACTCCCCTTCATGTATTTTATGATCTATTCCTTGTACAAAACAGTCCATCTTTTACCTCTACACCTTTGTGCTGGGTATTCTCCTCACCTCTGCCTTTTAGCTTCCTCAGATTCCTTTAAGAATCAACTCCCTCTTCTGAGGGGAACATTCCTAGGTCTGTCCACTACTATCAATTCCCTTCTGAGATTACCTTCTAAGTATGCTGTAAATATCATTTATGTATACCTATCTGTCAGTCTATGTGGTTTTTCCCATTAGGATGGGAGCTCTTTGAAGGTCTACATTCTTCTTTTTATCCCCAGTGCTTAGCAGAGTAAATGTTTTAAAAAATGCTTCTTGACTGACTCTAAACAGAAGTACTTACCTTTAGTCCCTTGAGTGGAAGCATTAGACAAGACTAACTGGCAATCCTAAGGAATTCTCTATTTGGGGAGCCTTGAGTATTTGACCACAATAAGTCTTGAATATGTCTATGATATCATGCAAAAGTTTGAAAGCTATGAAAAAATAAATCTGGATGGAACTGGAGAATATAAGAGTTAAGCTTATGTGAAATACAGGTAATCCAGGAGTTCAGAAAATATGCCAAATGAGGAGAGAAAGAGGGTACAAAGAACTGATTCTAAAGCAGAATTTCAGGTTCCTTGTCTTCAAAGTCAGACACTCAAGGGGCAGCTAGGTAGTGCAGTGGATAGAGCCTTGAAGTCAGGAGCACCTGAGTTCAAATATGGCCTTAGATACTTAACACTTCCTAGCTATGTGACCCTGGGCAAGTCACTTAGCCCCAAATGCCTCAGCAAAAAAAAAAAAAAAAAGTCAGACACTCAGTGCTGCCAGTATTCTATTGATATAGTTGGAGATGAGAATAAACAAGAATACCAAGGACACTTACTTCTTTAGAAAGTCTTGGAAGTCGGCGGGGAGGTCACTGGGGACAGTGACAGGGTATTTTTTACTTTCTTGACCCTGGCTGAGGGAAAGCAACAAGAGGCCCAAGCTCCACACATCTCCTTTCTTCCCAGTTTTGTTAGGCAGAGCATCATCACTAAAACGAACTCGTGTTTGCTCAAAAACATCCTCTTTGCAGATATCTGCCAAGCGTTTGGAAATACTGTAGTCTGTAATCTTGATGGTGCCTTCAATGTCCACCAGGACATTTGAAGCACTCAGGACTTTGTGTACCACTGAATTGCTATGCAAATAATCAAGGCCTGACAGAAGCTGGGATGCATAACCTCGCAGCTGATCAACAGGAAGAGGGACTGCTTTGCTCAGATATGTAGAGAGAGAAAGACCACTGATGTGTTCCACTAAAATGTCCACAACAAGAGAATTGCCCTTTTCTCTGAGGGTCATTGCTTGATAGTGTACTATATTTGGATGGCTCAATTTCACCAGTGAGTTGAATTCTGCTTCTGCCCCTTGAATCTGATTTAAAAAAAAAACAAAACACAAAGTTTACCATACATTAGTTAGAATTAACTGCCATTTTGTTTCATAATGGAAAATGAATTTTCAAGAGAAAACTAGAAGGAAGCCCTAAATTGGTATAAGACTGATAAAGCTGGAAAAGCTTAACTCATTGTTTGTGTATGAAATTAGTAATTTAGTCCATATCCCACTCTGTCAATAGAGGCAAAATTTACAACATGAAATATTTATTTTGAATTTGAATGATACCAAAAAAGGTCAAGATCCTTTCTCTTTAATAAAATTTTGGTTTAGGAATTAAAATTTGACACTAAATCATTTTCATCAATTTAACTGCTTTAATTGTTTTGTCAATTAAAACCAAAACCAAAACAGTATTAACAGTTTAGTAATTTTTAAAACTTAAGTAATTTTTTGATTATTCCACATCTCATGAGTAAATTTGTAAGCTTATTTTCAGGCCATTTTAGATGCAATTATAAATAGGCAGTTTGGGTCAAGTTTAGTCTAATGGTATAATATTAGCAATCAGGAAAAAGAAGAAATAATGCTATTTCTTATTTTCAGTACTAAAAATTCTTGCCAGTTTTTCTTTGTCTTAAAAACCAATTTTGACAAAATACTTCAAGGAAAGGGTAGGGAAACTCCATTTAACAGTCTCAGTTTTCTGAAAACATGACTTTAAGAAAAATAGTATTGCTTGTCAGTTGTCAGTTCACTAGAAACAATGTTAAAAACAGCAGATATCTTCGTGGATATCTAAAAATCAGACTATAAAAGCTTAAAATTGGTCAATGCTAAGTCTATATTCTAGTTAAGCTGTGTTTCTTAAATGCTAAATGATTTGAGATAAAAAGAATTACCATACCGACAAAACGGGGGAAAAGTAGGGGTACTTCTAGGTGCTGTTAGAATATTTGGGGTACAGGGAGAAAGAAGGTAGAAACTAACAGGTTTCTGCTCAGTCCAGTAATCTTTTGGAAGTTGATGGGAAAAGTGGCCGCTTTCCCCCCAGGAACACAAAATACTAATTTAAATTAAGAAAACTAACTACTTTCATATGAGTTTTTGAGGAGAAACCCCCAAAAAACATTTCTTTTAAAAATATTTCTCAGACAAAGGAACAAGAGTTCCTTTATAGAAAGCAAGAAATCTAATATCAATTATGCATATGAAATCATGAAAAACATTTCCATATTACTGTTCTATAAGAAACAATCAGCAGGATGATTTCAGAAAGGCCTGGAGAGATTTACATGAACTGATGCTAAGTGAAGTGAGTAAAACAAAAACATAATACATAGATAGTAACAAGAAGATTTTTTGATGATCATCTGTAATGGATGTGGCTCTTTTCAACAATTAGGTGATTTAGGAAATTCCAATAGATTTATGGTGAAGAGAGCCATCTGCATCCAGAAAGAGGACTATGAGGACTGAAGTGGATCACTACATAGTATTTTCACTTTTGTTGTTGTTTACTTACTTTTTTCTTTCTCATTTCTCTATTTGATCTGATTTTTCTTGTGCAGTATGATAAATGTGAAAATATATATAGAAGGGGCAGCTAGGTGGTGCAGTGGATAGAGCACCAGCCTTGAATTCAGGAGGACCCAAGTTCAAATCTGGTCTCAGATACTTAACACTTCCTAGCTGTGTGATCCTGGGCAAGTCACTTAACCCCAGCCTCAGGAAAAAAAAAAAGAAAAAGAAAATATATATAGAAGAATTACACGTTTAACATATATTGGATTACTTGCCATCTAGGGAAGGGGATATGGGAAAGAGAGGGAGAAAAATTTGGAATATGAGGTTTTGCAAGGATAAATGCTGAAAACTATTTTTATGTGTATTTTGAAAATAAAAGCTATTATTTTAAAAAATAGAAGAAAAAAAAAGAAAGAAAGAAAAACATTTCCATATTAGCCATGTTGCAAAAAAAAGAAGAAAACTAAGAAAAGTGGAAAAAATATGCCTCAGATTCTCTCAGTTCTCTACTTGAAAGGTAGATAGCACTTTTTCATCATAATCCTTCAAAATTGTCTTGGATCACTGAATTGACTGAAATAGCCAAGTCCTTCACAGTTTATATAGTTGGGTACAATGAGGCTATTACTGTGCATAATGTTCTCTTGGTTCCACTCACTCCACTTTGCATCACTTTATATATCTCTTCTCAGGTTCTGCTGAAACCAGCTTATTTCTCATTTCTTATTGTACAATAGTATTTCTTTATAATCATATACCACAGCTTATTTAATCAATTCCCCAATGATAAGTATCTACTCAAATTTTAATCTTTGCTAACACAAAAAAGAGCTACTATAATATTTTTGTACATATCAGTCCTTTTTGTTTTGTTTTTTATTTCTTTGAGATATAGATGTATTAATGATATTGTAAAGGGTATGCACAGTTTTATAGTCTTTTGGCTATAGTTCCAAATTGTTCTCTAGAATATTCAGATTGGTTCACAACTCAACCAGCACTGTGTTAATGTTGCAGTTTTTACACATTCTTTCTAATATTTATCATTTTTCTTTTTTGTCGTGCTAGCCAATCTAATAGGTGTGAGATGGTACCTCAGAGTTGTTTAATTTGCATTTGTCTAATCAGTGGTGATTAAATTTTTTCCTATGACTACATATAGTTTTGATTTTTTTTCAAAATTGGCAAATAGATAAAGGATATTAATAGACAATTAGGAAAAAACTCTTATTTTTATAAATTTGATTCAATTCTCTAAATACTTAAGAAATGAGGCCTTTATTAGAGAAATTTGCTATAAATTGTCCCCCTGCTTCCCACCAATTTTCTTTGGCTGCATTGATTTTATTTGTGTATAAACTTTTTAAATTAATGTAACCAAAATCATCCATTTTATTTCTCATGATCCTCTCTATCTATCTCTGGTTGTAAATTCCTTTCTCATCTATAGAGTTGATAGGTTAAAATTTTCTATGCTCCCCTAATTTGCTTATGATATTGTCCTTTATGTCTAAATCATTACTCATTCTGACTTTTATCTTAATATATGGTATAAGATATTGGTCTACACCAAATTTCTGTGAAACTGCAATCTTGTCCCAAAAGCTTAGATATCTGCATTTATCAAATAATATATTGCTATGATTATTTACTATTATATATGGTATACCTATTTTAGACCACTGTTTCTCCACTGTTTCTTAGCCAGTACTAGATTGTTTTCATGAATACCACTTTGTAATACACTTTCAAATTTGGTACTACTGTGCTGCCTTCCTTCACAGGTTTTTTTAAAATTGATTTCTCTGACATTCTAGACCAGGGGTTCTCAAACTATGGCCTGCAGGCCAGATATGGCCCGCTGAGGACATTTATGAGGCCTGCCGAGTTATGGCAAATGGGCTGAGGGGCAGAGACAGTGTGAATTTTTGTTTTTACTATAGTCCGGCCCTCCAAAAGTCTGAGGAACATTGAACTGGCCCCCTATTTAAAAAGTTTGAGGACCACTGTTTTAGACCTTTTGTTCTTCCAGATAATGTGGTTATTTTTTCTAGTTCTAAAAAAATTATTTTGACAGTTTGATTGATATGGCACTGAATATGTAAATTTAGATAGAAGTATCATTTTTATTATATTGGCTCAGCCCACCCAGGAGCAACTAACAATTCTCTAATTGTCTAAAATCTGTTTTTATTTGTGTGAAAAGTATTTTGTAATTATATTCATATAGCTTCTAAGTTTGCCTTGGCATGTAAACTCCCAAGTATTTTTTAATTATCTGCAGTTACTTTAGATGGAATTTCTTTTTCTATCTTTGTTTGCTGGACTTTGTTGGTAATATACAGAAATGCTAATTATTTATATGGGTTTATTTTATATCCTGTAACTTTACTAAAATTATTAACTTTCAATAGCTTTTTAGATGGCTCTCTAGGATTCTACATATAGCATCAGATTATCTACAGTGTATTAGTTTTTCCTCATTGCCTATTCTAATTCCTTATATTTCTTTTTTCTAATCTCATGACTATAGAAAGCATTTCTACGAGGTCATTCTTTTATTTGGTCAGTATAGCAACATATTAAAATGTTCCACTAGTCTCCAAGTAAAGAAAAAAGTGTTCTCAACCTGTTTTTTGCATTTATCAATCTTCTCTCTTTCTTGACTGGTAAGAAACTGGCCCAGTTTTTCTTGCCACTGAAGTATCCACTCATATAAAAGGACAAAGTTCCCAGTAGCTGTTTCCAAGGCATTATAGGTATATTTTCCAAGCTGTACATCATTGTCTGTATATAAAACAACAAAAAGAGAAATGAAGTTAAATTTCACTGTTATATTTTTCTTTGGTTTGATAGACAAAGAAAAATACAAAGAGCTAAGAGAAGGACAGAAAAAAAAAATATCTGATAAGGAATCTTCAAACTGAATATTAAGTCCAACATCTTATTACCTACATCAAAATCAAATTCATTTACAATCTCCTGCTCAGGTTCCACAAAATTACATGGACACAAATGCTTTCAAAATGCCAAAACAAAAAACAAAAAAATAGAGAAACTGAACATAGTGAAATTCTATAAAGTTTTTTTCTGATCAGTGTTTGCAGAAAGAAAAAATCTAGGACATTATCTCAATTTCAAGGAAAAAGATCATTCAGTAAAAGCATTTTAAAATCCAAGTAATAAATCGGATAGTTTCCTGAACTGGCTGCCTTCTTAAAAACAATACATGCAAGCTGCTAGATGATGCAGTGGATAGAGCACCAGCCCTAAAGTCAGGAGGACCTGAGTTCAAATCTATTCTCAGACACTTAACACTTCCTAGCTGTGTGATCCTGTTAAGTCCCTTAACCCCAATTGCCTCAGCAAAACAAAAACAAACAAAAACAATGCATGCTCAGTATGCCTATTTATATCAGGAATTGATATTAAGAAAGTCCCAGAAAAGATGAGCGAATGAAATATAGCATCTAACCAGTCAGAGGTACAGTTTTTTAAAATGTTCACAGGATAAGGTATGCTGTTACTTAAATAAAAGGTATTATAAATGTAATATGTAAGGCAGTCAATGTGATTTTTCAGTGTTACATGAAAATTTCAGGCTAATAATAGCAATGACAAAGGAGAAAAGTAAGAGGACCAAAGAACATACTACAGAAAGAAGAAAAACAGTTAACAATAAAACTTTGCATGAACCAAGGTATGCTAAAAATGACAATTTATAAGCTAGTCATTTTACTCCCAAAACATGCATTTTTTTTCTTTGAAATTTTAAAACCTTTCAATGGAAAATAATGATTAATTAATTGATCTAAAAAAAGCCCTCAAACAAAAAAACAACTTTACAGGAACTCAAAGTACATTTAAAAGTCTATTCCTGGGGCAACTAGGTGGCGCAGTGGATAGAGCACCAGCCCTGAATTCAGGAGGACCCAAGTTCAAATCTGGTCTCAAACACTTAACACTTCCTAGCTGTGTGACCCTGGGCAAGTCATTTAACCCCAGCCTCAGGGGGGAAAAAAGTCTATTCCTGCTGTGGAAAATAAATGATGTAGTTTATGAAGACCCTTCAAAATACAAATTGCCTTTCTAATTAATAAGGGCAATATGTTTAATGAATACTAGTGAGACTCTGAGAAAAATACATGGTAATGAGTAGTAGATTAGGATTAATTTACCTCCCTGAAATCCCTCTACGATCAATGGGCTTTGTGCCATGAATTTCAAATGTCTCTCAGACAAGTATTCCAATGCCAATCATTTTTATCAAAGATCTCAAGTTTCCCATATAATTGATTGGTCACTAGTTTGTATAGGATGGTCACTTTGTACAGAATATTATACTAGGTGCTATGTAATAAACTTTCAATTAACCAAAATTATCAAGTTTATCTATTTCCTTTGTATTTTCTTTCTACTGACTGCTTTTTATTATTATTATTATTATTATTATTCTGCTATTCAATTTAACTCCTTAAGAAGGATGGAAAGTGGAAAATAAAGGAGGTAAAATTTGATGGAACAAAAACATGAAGCTACTTAAATTCATTTTTGCAATTTTGCATCATCCAGACTCTTCCTGCTCCCAGAATATCAGGTATAGAGATGACTGTATCTCTAAAATAAAAATAAGGTACATATTTAGGGCAAAGACACTAGGTCCTGAAAAACTATTTTAAATTCTACTTTACTCAAAAAGTAAAATTTCAAAAGATAATCTTTTTAGAAATTGCTAAATAAAACAATCAAAACTGGACCCTCTTCATCAGTTATCAAATATACCAGAAGAAAAAGGCAAACAGGTTGTGATCACCAATTTCTGAAAAAGATACTTCATGGTTATTAAAGGGCTACAAGGCACTTAAAAACCCATGTTAATTACAAAAATTTTTTAAAAAAATTTTTAGCAGTAGATGCCTGATAATTCTAATATTGGAAATTATGTGTGACTAATACATTATTTAGTATTAATGTATACTCTCCCTTCAAAAAACTGAGATCATTTAAAAGATATTATCTAATTTGTCCTAATAAGATTCCTAAGAAGATAGATTATTATCTTTCTTGGAGGGGGAGAAAATGAGCCCCGGAGAACGTCAAAGTGATTTGCCTGGAATTACACTTAATTATTATTATTTATCCAGATCAAAGACAGCAGGAAGGTAATGTCAATTTGCAAATGGCCTGGATTTAAGTGAAGATGGGTTGTGCAAAGTCATTAGCCTCATTCTCTCTTCCAGAGTCATTTGAGCCTACTGGCAAGATATAGATCAGGGAACAACTAGATATGATCCCAGATGCAGTGGGAGACCCAGACCTTTTTAAACTTAAGATCTTTCTCAGATCTGTCTGATGCAATGTCCATTCAGTGATTTAAGATTAGATAAGAAATGAGGCAAAAGATGGCCTAGTTTGCCTACTATAAATTAGAGGGGAAGACACTCAGGGTTTTCGACCAGAATAGAAACATTTGCTATTTGTACTCAGTTTGAGGCATTAAAACTCAAACAAGGAACAATGGACTGGGACTTATTATTGGCCAATCAGTGAAAGCCAGAGTGATTGGACTTTAAGATATAGTCAAGTAACTCCATTTGAATCCCAGTGATGGAGCTTTATTTCAAGAAATAGTAAATTATACTGAACCAATGATAGGTAAGAATAGAATTCAGGACTTTTCTCATTAGTCCAGAGTTCTTTCACAGTACCTCTTAAAATGTAGGAAATGTTAGGAGGATAATGCTAGCAGTACCTCCCTCACATTGTAAAGTCAAATGCGATAAAGAATGAAAAGCACTGCGCAAAATTTAAAGGTTATCTATGTATCAATAGTCATCATCATCCTGCCATTCTTTCCAATGGTCATTTTTGGTCCTTAAAATAAATGGATGTAGCTAGTTTACTCACCAATACATTTCCCTTTGTGCACCGTGAGCTGACAAGGATTACCCATATTGAAATACAGGATTTCACAAGAGCCAGGCGAATCTTCACTACTACATATAGAATACTGACGTTCTCGCCTTAAAAATAAATTTGAACAATGATTTTTTCTTCAATTTAGCATTAAACATGGAAAACCCATTTATTTGGAATCTGTTTTTCTACCTGTCCCCATATAAGTAGTACAACAAGGAATTAAGATGATTTGTAAATGTGGCTCATTTGAGCTATCCTAGTAAAAGATGTACAGCCATACATGAACAGAAACCAATGTTACTAAGCAAAAAGTTGACAAGTTACATTCATAGTGTTGTGAAAAAAAGTAACATGTCTTTTTATAAATATCTAAATGAAATTGGCTTCATTGTGAAAGTTATTTTAACATATGAAGGATGACATTTTATGTTATCAGCATCTATGTGTCTATTTTCCAATAATTTATTTTGGATAAAGGATTTAATTTCTTCACATTTTCTAAAACAGTGCAAGAAATACACAGCATGAAACGTAATAAAACTATCAACATGCCAGAACATATATTTCCTGATAAAAGTTTCTCTTCAAGGAAGAGAAAATCACTTTGGAAGGTAAGCTTGGATCTCTTTCAGCTTGAGGAAGTGAAGACATGTTTGGTAGCTCCTTTAGTACCCTTTCCCATTTGTGTATAAATATATCTACATCCCCTCGATTCTAAAAAGACCTATACAAATCACTTTTTTTTTTTTTTTTTTTACCATTTAGCTCACTCTCTGAGTTTTCTCCCTAAAATTCTGGAAAAAAATTCTCTACATCTATTGATTCTACTTCATCATCACCTATTCTCTTCTAAATTTTTTGCAGTTGGATTTTTTCCACTGCAATTTGGCAAAATCTATTTTCAAAGGTCATCAGTGACTTTCCTAACTGCCAAATTCAATTACTCCCCCTCTTGGAGTGGGGACCCCGCTCCAAGCTTATCTTTTTTGACCTCTCTTTAAGTTACGCCCACTGCTGACTACACTTCTATTGGACATTTTTTCTTTCCTCTGACTTCAGATACATAACACTTTTGGTTCTCTTTCTTTTAGAACCACTCTGTCTCCTTCACTGGTTCCTAATCCTCTTCTCAATCATTTAATGTGGGTGTTGCCCAAGAAACTTTCCTTGACCCTCCTTTTTTTCTCCCTTACATGCTCTTCTCTTTAGCAAACTTGTTACTCAATAATTTCACTCATGTCTGATTCTGCATGACTCATTTGGGATTTTCTTTGCAAAGATATTAAAGTGATTTGCCATTTCTTTCTCTTCATTTTATAGATGAGAAAACTGAGGCAAATAGGGTTAATGTGATTTGTCCAGGTTAATTTCTCTACAACTTAAAACGTGTCTGGGGTTGCATCTGAATTCAGGTCTTACTGACTCCACACAGCATTCTATGCACTGCACCATCAAGCTGCCCTCTTTAGCAAATCACCACAGTTTTAATTGCTACTTATGTAAGTGACTTCTAAATCTAAAGCTATGGTCTCTCATTTTTTTCTGAATATCACACTTGTATATCCTACTGCCACCTCCAACTTAATATGTCCAAATCTAGGCTATTATCTTTCCTCTGCACTTTACTGATCCTATATGCAGAAATACCAATTCTCATGACCCTTATATAACAGCTCCCTAGTATCCATTCCTTCTGCTTTATTCTTCCTGCCACTTCCATTATACAGATTTTTCATTACCACCTGTCTGATGCTATAATAGCCACCTGACAGATCCTTCAATCAATATTCCCTGATTCCCTTGCACCACCTCTAGCAGATTTAGCAACACTTTTGCTTTGCACCTCTGTGATGCACTTACAGTACGAGAGAGTGTATTACATATTACATAATTGTGTTTGTCTTATCTCATACTAAGCTCTAAACCCTAAATAAGGTAATGGAGATGTCCCATGACAATCCAGAGTCTCTTGAATCATCCAGCACAGAACTTAGCACATAGATGCTTGATCCTTTCTTGCTTACTGAATAGACTATTTCAAATAAATAGATGGTCTGCATTGCAGTGCACTGTAAGAAACACCAGATGCTATGTAAAGTAGTGTTAGCTAACATTTTTGTTATAATCACTATCATGAAAAAATTCTATTTTATCCTGATCCCTTGAAGGAGTTTGGTGTTTGCTCAAATGTATAATTATGAAATCCTAAGATCCTCCATTGTTATTCCAGGATCAAAGCTCTAAAGCTGGAAAAAGTCTCTACCACTTTATCCTATATCATTTCTCTTCCAACAAATTTAAAACTAGAATGAAGAGGATAATTTCCATATTTAATCCCCAAAAGACTGATAAAGTTACAAAATTAAATTAAATTTGCTCTTTTGATAATAGGGCTATCCTCTAGCATTTCTGGCATAGCACTTCACTTGGAAAATATTTCATGGTCTCATTAGCACCAGTGGAATTTAATGATTGTCATCTATATAATTCTTAAGGGACAGATCTCACCCAAGAATCTTATTTTAGTTTTTGGAGCTAAACCAAATCTGAGAATATTAAGTTTTTCCAAAGTGAAGGTCAGATGAGTAAATGGGTTCTTGCCAAGATATGCAAGAATTTATCATGACTACATTACTTATACTGACTTAGTAAGGATAAGTGAAACTAATCCAGTTCAGAAAGAAATCTTTGTTAAAAGTAACTCATTGTTTATTGAATGTACTACTGTCCTCTAAATAGATGAGCCTCTTTCAATATGCACAGAATTACAAAAGTTCTGCAGTTACAGAGATTCAAATTTCAAAAATCTAAAAATCTTATATAAAGAATCATCACTCCAATTTAAAGATGAACAAACTGAAGCAGGGAGATGTTCTGTATCAACCAACCATGTAATTCAGCATACAATCTGGTCCTATTGAGCCTTCAAGCCCTCTTTCAAGGGTACTATAAATACAGTGTTTGATTCAAGTCAATAATAGGAACCATGTTTATAGAGCTTTTTTTGCTTCTAAGGACTTCAAAGTACTTCAAATCACATTTGTAGGTCATCAGTTTCACAAAGAAGGAAGAATTATCAGAGTGGAGCTTTCCTGAATTTTATGTTACTTGTAGCACAGAGAAATTAAGGCCACAGCCAAATGGCCAGGGACTAGTGGAATGACTAGTGTCAGTACCAAAATTTGTCTGGCCCTTAGCTCTTGTCATCATATCTGAGTTGAGGAATCATTTTCATTAGAAGCCACAATTTCCTATTTAAAAAAAAAAAAGTCCCTATCATGTCACAGATAATAGTGGATATCAGTAGTCATACAAACAATACAAAAAAAAGTATTGTATTTTCTTAACAAAATACAAAAAGAAATGTAGCTTTCTTCTCTGTTCTTATCCTTGACAATCCAAGGTCTATTTCTGCCTTGTGTTTGCCTTTGTTTAAATCCTATTTGTTATTATTATTTTTTGAAGTGGACCCTTGCATACTGTAATATAATGAATTACAAAGTAAAAATCTGTTTAAGAAAATAAACCATAGTTTGTGAGAAACATCAATAGATATCTTCTTTAATAGTTCAAGCTGTTTTTTTAAAGGAAATACCAAATCCAAGGTTGCACAAGATATACTTTATACATTTTATACAACTATATTACAATCACTGCTCTTCTATTTAAGAAAAAAAGTTACATAAAATCCTAAAATCAGCTAAACTATTTTATTCAACTAATTCAATGTTTTTCTATGCTAATTCTCTGTACTTATAATCCCAGAGACTGCCACTATTCCTGCCACATCATTTATGCTTAATAAATACTTGTTGAATGATTTAAAAAAATTAAACTGGTTATTTTTTTAAAGGAATCAGTATTTCTTAAGTATATATTATATTCTCGACAGTGTGCTAGGTACTAAAGGTAAAAATAAAAAAAAAAATTCCTATTTTTAAAGAACTTAAATCTTCTTTGTAGTTTGTTATTTATTTAGATGAATATGCAAAAAGCCAAAAAGACTACAGGTTTCTTCCCCAGTCCTATCCAACACTGATTTCTTTTACAATAAGATCAGATACAATTAGCTCATAAAAACAATTATCTCATATCATAGTTGGTTTTAAGAATGGGAAATAAAAGGTTTATTTCCTTCACTTGTGCAAATCAGAGAAATCTATAAAGACAAGGAAAAAGATAAAGAGTGAAGCAAGAAAAGAACTAGTCATTTCCTAGTATTACTCCTAGTTATTCAAGAGAATAAAAACAAATTTTAACAGCTACTATTTTACAAACATATGTCTTTAGTGAGAAAGAGGGAAAACTTCCCCTCCCTTTTTTTTTTCCAATTCTATTCAACAAATACTGAATATTCCCTATATGTAAGACATTGTGATAAATACTTTGATGAAAACCAAGCTGGTAAGAAGTATATTGCAATGAAATTGAGAAGACTGGAAATACACAAAGAAAATAGAGTGAGACAAAACACCAAAAAGGTAGCACACTGTCATAATTGTTCTCTTATAAGCTCTGGATGGCATTGTTCTTCTGGTAAGCCATTTTGTAGTATTCTCAGATAGGTTCAGTACTTTCTTCCAAGGGAAACTGCACTTTAGCATTACTGAAGCTGCCTGCAAAGGTCACTAATCAGGCAGGGATCATTCATTAAGAGTAATGTGATATAGTAGAATGAGCAACAGACTAAGAGTCCTGAAGGTTCTAAATGTATCCCTGACTGGTAGACTGGTCATGGGATCTTGGGAAAGTCATTTAATCTCATGGGCTTCGGTTTCTCCAACTCTAAGATGAAGGACTTAAAACTCTTTATAATTTTTCCAGTTTTGACAAGTCTATTGATAGGGATAGAACAACTAGAACTAGAAACATATTGACTTAAAAAAACCACTAATTGGGGCAGCTAGGTGGCACAGCAGATCGAGCACCAGCCCTGAAGTCAGGAGGACCTGAGTTCAAATCTGATCGCAGACACTTAACACTTCCTAGCTGTGTGACCCTGGGCAAGTCACTTAACTCCAGCCTCAGGGGGAAAAAAAACCCACTAATTAACATTATCTATCTATGCTTGGTTTAGTTCCCAATTACAATTTGCAGGTAGCATGGACTCCTAGTTAGATATCTCTGGCATAGGGAATTCTCTGGTGTACCTGAGTACTCTGTCCCATGAACCAATGTGGAGAGGGACTTTTATAGTCTTAGAGAGTTGCCTAGAGCATGAGAGGCTAAGCCTCTGCCCATGGTCACACAAATAATATGTGCCAGAGAGGGGACATAGACTTGAAGGCCAGCTTTTTTATCCATTAGGCCACTCACTTAACAATTCTATAATTCTATTAATATTTTATGTATTACCATCCACAAAAGGAAAAACTTTGCCTCCCACATACCATTCACATTTGAGAAATGAAAACTGAATTGAAATCCAATTAAAGTAACACTAGGTATTTCTACTTGTTTAATAAGTGCAAGGTAATAAAACCTCCAATCCATAGTAAATGCTAAAGGAATGTAGAGCAGCTAGAGACCATAAGGTACAATAATAGTGAACAGGCTAGAAGTGAGATTAATGAAGGGTTCAATAACTCGCAGGACAGAGGACTTGGAGGATCAGTACCACCTTCAGATTCTGTGGCTCCCATTTATAGGCCCATGTTCATCTCTTGATTAGTTAGTTTGATAGCCAAGAAGAACACACATTTCTCTCCTATATTCTATTTCTGTGGAAGAATTATTCTTTCCTTATTAGCATGTCATTCAATTGCTAGCTTTGAAACTATACTTCATGTTTTACAATTCCATTTCTATAGTAAAACTCCTTCTATGTTCCCAATCATTAGGCCAAGAACTATTCTCAACTAAATGCAGCTGCAGATGGTAAGAACATAGACTTTCTTGTTCCTTTTCCCTAAACCAGATTACAGAAACTTTACAGCACCCAGAAAGAAAATATGGAGGAGAGTTCTGATGGCTTTAAGGTGGTCAATTTTTTTCTAGGACAGTTATTCATAAGTAAGGGGCTCTGTAAATTAAGAGCAACTTGCACTTATCCTGTAAAATTCTTAGGATTTTACAGGATAAGTACAAGTAGTTCTTAATTTATGTTGATTGTTTAAGAGATCAGAAAGAAAAAAAAAAAAAAAAAAAACTACATGTTGTGAAATTTATATTGATCATCCAGACTAAGAAATAACTAAAAAACCCTTTTCTATAGTCTAAATTGGAATTAGAAACATAATTGGAACACTTCAAAGTGGTTTTTTAATGAAGTTTTCTATTAGGAATGAGTCAGTATAGGTTTAAAAAATGTTATTTAGAAAATAGAATTTTCCCTAATTATAATACTGTATTGTATGTTACATTTGGATCTTAAAAGCTGATGACATAGTTCATTAACTTTTACACTGCCACTAAATAGAGTGGATAACAAATTATAAGGAGTTCCCTCCAAATGATAAATTCTATAACCCACTCGTCAGTCCCTGCATATTTTTCAAAAAAGCTCACTATAAATCAATATATATCCTCCCATACCAAAAATACTAGGTACATACTTTGATCTCCCTGTGGAGTTTGCACGATGTTTAACATGGCCTACATGGTCTAAGGCACCTCCATTTATACTGACAGATGGTTTGTATCCAGTTAGGTCTTTTCTGGAATTTTCTGGAATTCTGGAATCTTGGTTTGCTAAATTGGCAATTTCCAAGCGTTCCTACAAAAGAAATATCAAATCAGTCTGATAGAAATTATAGAAAAATATTAAATCTTTAGTCCCAGGATGGGGAATAACAAAGCTCTGGATTTAGAAATCTAGAGATAGTTATCAAAACAAACTTAGAAATAAATTTTTGTTTTTCAGTTAAGATTACATGCTAGTTCTCTCTTCATCACAGTTATCCGTCAATTCTCCAATTTAGGACTCTCAAACTTAAGTTACAGGTTTAGCAACAATCTCATTCTCAGTCAACTAAAACTACTCTTTGAAAATATCAACGACCTCTTAATTTCCCAATCTAATAGTCTTTTCATAGCCTTCATTCTTTTCCACTTATCTGCTGCATGACCCGGCTTATCATCTTCTTCTGTGTATTCTCTCCTCTCAGGATTTTCATGGCATTATTTTCTCTTCTGATTCACCTTTCTGATAGCTCCAATTCCATTTCCTTGACAGGATCAACACCCATTATTACATCCTAACTGTGGGTATTCCCCAAACTTCTTTCTTAAGCTCTTTTTTATTTCTCTTTCTATATAACCTCATTTGCTCCCATGGTTTTTATTGTCACTTTTATTCAGATGATTCTCAGATTTCTATATAGAGATTTAATCTGTTCTCTGAGATTCTATATCACTTATTATTTTTTGAATAATTCAAACTGGATATTTTTTAAGACATCAAACTCAACATGTCAAAAACTATCTTCCTTCCTATCCCCAAACTCTTCCATCTTCCAAATGTCCCTATTTCTGTTGAAGGTACCACATGCTTCTAGTTGCCCAGGCTCATAACTTTGATATTATCTGAGACACCAAATCCTCTTCCCCTCAATATATTCAATCAATTTCCAAATCTTGCTGTTATCTGAACAACTTCTCTGATTTCTGACTTGTTCTGCCCCTCACACAGCCACTACTACCTTGTTAAGGTCATTGTTACTCCTATTATTTATAAGATTATTGAATGGCCTTTGAGTCAGTTTTATTGACTCCAATCTCTCACTACCCTATAATTCATACTCCATATCCTGCCAAAGTAATTTTCCTTAAATACAGATCTGATCATGACTCCTCTACTCAATCCACTCTAAAGACTTCTTATTGCCTCTGTATTCAAATACAAACTCCTCTCTAACTTTAAACACCTTGTACAACCTGGCTCTAACTTATCTTTGAACAATAATAATAATGACAATTATCGTTAATATAAATACCTATAAACTGCTTTTTAAATCTCATTTTTATCCTTACAACAATCCTGGGAAGTGAGTGCAATTTTTCAGATAAGAGAATACTTCCACTCCTCTTCCTAACTCTGATCTAGCTAAGCTAAGCTTCTGTCATAGATGACATTCCATCTCTTTCCTCTGTATCTCTGCAATGCCTGTCCCAAAAGTGGGGAATTCCCTTCCTTCCTTCCTTCTTCTGTAGAATCTCTCTCTTCTTTTAAGATGCAGCTAAAGCGCACCTTCTTCATGCAACTTTTCCTAATGGCCCTCACTATTAATGTCCTCCCTTTCAGAATACCTTCTCTGGAATGACTATATATGTATGTACATACATATATATTTATGCTGTACATATTTTCATTTATATTTGTTTTCTCCTCTATTAGAACCAGATTTTGGTTCTGAATCTATTGTTCCTTGCAACTATTCCATACTATACCTTTGGAGAACCAAAAATATATTTTTTAGTAGACCAGACTATATTTGGATTAATCAAAGACACTAGGGATGTTTAGCCTGGAA
This sequence comes from Sminthopsis crassicaudata, assembly GCF_048593235.1. Taxonomy (NCBI): domain Eukaryota; kingdom Metazoa; phylum Chordata; class Mammalia; order Dasyuromorphia; family Dasyuridae; genus Sminthopsis; species Sminthopsis crassicaudata. The sequence continues at coordinate 269,598,736 of NC_133618.1, read as the reverse complement.
AAAAGTAGATTTATAAGGAACATGATAGATGTTTGTAAGTATCTGAAGAACTATGATGGGAAAGAGAAATTAGAGACATGGTTCTACTTCACTACTTCTACTACTACTATGAATTATGAGGAGGTAGAAGGGAATTATAGAGATGCAGATTTGCATTTAATTATAAAGAAAAATTTCTTACCAGTTTGAACTAATCAAAAGTAGTATGAGCTGCCTAGAAAGAAGTAGTGGGTTCTTTCAATAAAAGTCTTTGAGCAAAAAGTTATCAAACTGTGCATACCCTTTGACCCAGCAGTATTACTACTGGGCTTATATCCCAAGAGATCTTAAAGAAGGGAAAGGGAACTATATGTGCAAGAATGTTTGTGGCAGCCCTCTTTGTAGTGGCCAGAAACTGGAAACTAAGTGGATGCCCATCAATTGGAGAATGGCTGAATACATTGTGGTATATGAATATTATGGAATATTATTGTTCTGTAAGAAATGACCAGCAGGATGATTTCAGAAAGGCCTGGAGAAACTTACATGAACTGATGCTGAGTGAAATGAGCAGGACCAGGAGATTATTGTATACTTCAACAACAGTACTATATGATGATCAATTCTGATGGATGTGGCCATTTTCAACAATGAGATGAACCAAATCAGTTCCAGTAATAAACTGAACCAGCTACACCCAGCAAAAGAACTCTAGGAGATGATTATAAACTACTACATAGAATTCCCAATCCCTCTATTTTTGTATGCCTGCATTTTGGATTTCTTTTACAGGTTAATTGTACACTATTTCAAAGTCCGATTCTTTTTGTACAGCAAAACAACTGTTTGGACATGTATACATATATTGCATTTAATTTATACTTTAACATATTTAACATGTATTGGTCAGCCTGCCATCTGGGGGGAGGGGAGGAAGGAGAGAAAAAATTAGAATAAAAGGTTTGACAATTGTCAATAATGTAAAATTACCCATGCATATATTTGGTAAATAAAAACTATAATTAATAAAAAAAAAAAAGTTTTTGAGCAAAAGCTAGATGACTATTTGTAAGAGATCCTGAACCTATGATTCTTGATAAAATAATGTAGGAAGCCTCTGAGGTCCCTTCCAATTCTGACAGTATCAGAGATTTAAAACTGGAAGGGACCATATTCAATTTTCTTTTGAAAGTTACATATACCATCACGGTGATATCACCTATGATAATCAAAAATAAAAGGAAAATTCGTCATTAATGGCAAATCTTAATTTAACGCTACTAAATCATCTGCCTCAGTAATCATTAATAATAAAGGTAATTTTTAGTACCTGCTTTGCCATTTCTTTCCTTTTTTTCTCTTCTCTTTTTTCTTCTTTCCTTCTCTGAATCTCATGAAGGATTTCAAGTTGCTGAAATAAATCATAATGCTTGTATCAAGTCTCAAAAATCTAAGCAGGATAAATGGAATTTAAGAAACATTAAAAAAAAAGTTTTAATTCAATAATTCATGTCATTTCTTAGAAGACCCAAATCTGAAATGCTGTTAGTATTCACTGCATGAAGATCTGTTTTCTTGGATTTTGTATCCCTACTTATATGGAGCTCCTACATTTATCATACAGCAAGCAAATTATCAACAATAACTACTTCAAGAAATTGTTCAAAAATTTAGGAGATGCTGCAGCAGATCAATTCACCACAAGACTCTAATTAGCATTGATCACTTGATGTGAATTCTAACAAAGGTATAGTTACCTCCAAAATTAAGAAACAGAACTCCTTCCAAATAAGGGAAAGCATTCACAACTAAGTAGATGAAAGACAGTAACTATGTACTGGATGAAACTCAACAGACATTGTTATAAGATAAATAAGACAAAATATAACAAACTTGATTCAAAAACTTATGAAAAACATTTCATTAAGTTTTAAATATATAAAAAATAGAAAACACAATGTTAAAGAAAAAGTTTTTTTTTAAATGATAGTTAAGTGTCATTCATTGTTCTGAGTATTAACTATTTTAACCTATATCCTTTTCTAATAAGCCATTTCCTGGAGGATTATCTTTTATGCCATATTTTAAAAAACAAAGTCATCATTTATAAAAACTGTGACCTACTTATATCCACCAAGCATCTCTTTCTATTGCTTTTTAGGTCACCTGTGTTTTTAAATCTTTGAAAATTGTAATGTTCTATTACTTGCAGTAGTAGAGCAAAACAAAAGACTAATGGTGTTTAAAAGATGGGTTTTTATGTCAGGGAACAGTTTAAGACCATACAAACCCCAAGCACAAGTTCTCAAAAGCAATCCAACCAGCTATCTTCAACATATTCAATTCTTGGTGCACCTCTTTATCAAAATGTATGTTAAAGGCAGATGAACTGATGGTACTCAAATGACTAGCTAAATATCACAGTCTGGGGAAAAGGAATTTCTCCATTTGTTTTTATCTCTTTGGGCTGCTAAGCCCATTAGGGGATTAAGAGAGAAGGAGTTCTCAGTAAATGCTCTTTATTTTCTTAAGAAAATATTAAGTGAAGCCTTAACAGACAGAGAATAACCCATTACAAATATGGAAGTTGATGAGGTAGTAGGGAACCTCAAAATGATGAGGTAACTTGAACCAAATCATGAGGTAAATACCTAATAATGAGGTATATACCTCAATAGGATTAAGTGAGGTCTAGTGGCAGGATTCGGGGTACAGGGAGTCACATGGAGCTCCCCTGAAACCCCCTTAGGATTCGGTGCAAGGATACAAAGTTAAATCAGGTCTAGTGGTGGCGAGAGTCCCCTGTAAATGAATTTACAGGCCGAAAACCAAGATGAGTAAAAGATGTTTATTGCCAGGTTTGGAAGCAAGGTTAAGTAAGGTCTGGTTAGTAAAAGGCATTAGATAGAGGAAGATAAATGCCGAAAGCAGCGGGGACAGAGAATCTCTGATGCAAGCATCTTAGCTGGCATCTTTCAAATCTCTGAACCCAAGATGATTCTAGCTTTGCTCTTTTTATCTGCTTGAAGAAGTAATGGGCAGAGCTCAGGTTAATTCCTTGAAGGCCAGATTTTTGGCGGGCTTTATCCAAGCCAGCTCAGATCCAGTGGGGGGGCTGGGTACAGCCCAAACTGGATCAGATACAGATCTTTTCCCTTAGGAATATCTTGTCCCAAAGGTAGATCAGACAAGGAATCTTAAAGGGGCTACGCCCGCTACAGAAGTAATTTCTGAAATCAGCCATCTCTGTGTAGTTAGATCAAAACTAGATTGAGCAAATATCAAAATCAACACTAAAATAGGGGAATGAGAAAGACAATGTAGATAATTACAACCATTTTCTTCTGATTAAGTCAGCTAAGACTTGAGTTGGTGTAAAAAATGATGAACAGTGTGAAAAAATGATGTAAAAAATGGATAAAGGTAAAGACACTGCTGATTATCACCACATTCCTCAGAAGTTTAACTGACAGGAAACAATAATAATAGAAGCCATTGATAATATCAGTTTACAATAAAAATTATTTATGAAAAATTATTAAAAATGGTAGCAGATTAAGGGTACTTTTAGGTTATAAAATAATAAAGAACAATAGAAAGAAAAATAACTGCAGAAAATTTGACCTGAGACTCAATTAGGCAAGGACATTCTAAGTATAAGCAAAACTAAAATTAAAACAAAACATTAATAGGTGAAAATGAAACAAATCTGCTAATATATTTATGAAGACCTATATTCATCATGACAGTCTAAGGACAATCACATACATTTGGCTTTTCACCTCAGTTCATGATATGATTTATGAGGAAGCAGAAATGAGACTTAAGAGAAAAACAGCTGGGTTAGACCAATATAGTTGTGCTAGAGGCAATACAATTTTGAAGGCATCACGGGATCAATTTTCAATGTACTTAAAAGTGGGAAGACAGAAAAATGGTAGGGAAAACTCTTGCAGTATATTATTACGGGAAAAAGGCAGTCAAGATGATATCCCTAATTAACTAATTCATATACCTATTTTCTCATTTCTATAAAATCTTCATGAGAATTATTTTATAAAAACATCATGACAAGTAAAAGAAAAAAATTGGTATCCTGTGACAAATTCTATATAGAAAATTATTTCTGTAGTCTACTAACTGAAAAGTATAGAAAATTTTAAAATCCCATAGTTTATTTTTACTTTATGTATTTGATTTGGTAGAGCAAATTGTAGCTTTACAGGTTCTGCTCCATCAAGCAGGCTTTCACATTCAGGCATATAGTCAGAGAAATAATTTTGCCTAAAGATTCCCTATCAATATCAAGTAAAGAATAAAATAAGGAAATATATCATTGCCAAAAGTATTTGCTCCTGTCCTGAAGAATGAGCTCCACTGAGTTAAATGGAATAAGGATTCCCTATTCAGACAGCAAAATCCTCCTGTTTCAGAAGATACTGTGTTTGTTATGCCATAGTCTCTTTGAGCTGTTCTACCTCAGTTTCCCTGCACTAGTTTCCCTTATTGTCCTGACTGAGTTTCCCTGAATTGTTCTATCTCAGTTTCCTTAACTGTTCTGCCTCGGTCCCTTAAGTCGTAAACCGCCCCCCCCCCTCCTGGTTCATTAAGACTGAGGACCATTTGCTCTAAGGCTAGAAATTGTCAATGGGAGAGGAAGAGCAGATTAGACTTTCTGGCTCCTAGCTCCTTCTGCCCCCAAGAATTTATGATACTGCCCCTCTAAAATATTCCAAAAGATAAGACTATCTTGGATATTTCATTGACATCTTTACTTCTGTTGTTCAAACATTCTGACTCTGGCTTTTAGTAAAAATTTACAGCTTTCCCCGCCCCTTCTGACAAGGCTTCTAATTTTCCCCCTCTTTTTCCTTTCCTTTATCTGAAAAACTATAAAAGTGTTTATTATCCCCCCATTCATTACTGGATACTTTGAGACGAGAGTCCTGTCCAGTCAATTAAACTCTCCAATTAATAAGATATTAAAAAACTTTCTAATCTCTATCTTGCCTCAGTTTCTCCGGCATTACATGTTGACTTACTATACAAGCTCCAGAACTTGTCTCTATATACTTGAGAAAAGCTCAAAATCCTTAAGCACTCATCTCAGAGGCAAATGAAACACTTCTCTCAAAAAGGATAGGCATGCTTTTAGAAACAAAACTTGACTTTCAGAATAGTGTCCTTAATATACCAATTTATGCATTTGTTGATGTTTTAAAATAAGTTAATAAATTAAGATTTTTTTTCTAGGGGATTGGGAAAGAAGTGGGAGAGAAGTGAGTAATTCATACATTTGTTCTATCTACTGGTTGTTTTAGAGAAATGAGGGACCAGGTCATTCATCAAATAAGCAATTACTACTATGGGCCCTTTTCTTTAGGCAATCTGTGTCTAATGTGAAAATGAAAAATTTCTTTAACAGGTATGATTATTGTCACCAGTAGATTGCTATGAAATCAATGATAATCAGAAAGACTATAGCAAATAGTACCTGCTGTAGTTGAGCTAGCAGGTACTAGGTGGGGTGGGAGGAGGATGGTTACTCAATACTGAGGAAAAAAACTTGCTAAGTACATGTTTTCAGTTAATGTCAGGGAATCCAATCATGTCATATCTGGCCCTGACCCTTCGAAAGCTGGTTATAAGCAGAATGATAAAATCTATAAGAACACATAATCTTATAAGACCTACACAACCCATCATATTCCATATTCCCAAACAACATATGAAACAGAACTTGTCTCACCACTTGCTCCTCTTTTTGCTTTGCTTCTAATAACCGCTGTTGTTCCTCTTGGGCTTGTCTTTCCTGTAGCTTTTGATGATTTTTTAGCATTTCTTCATGAAAAGACTTAGAGGGTGGCTTATTATGTTCACTGAGGAATGACTGTACATGATCTGCCAGTTCAAATATCATCACCTACAAATTTGAAGCAAAATGAAACTCAACTGGCATAGAATTTAAAGCAGTGACCCAAACAGCATAATAAATAATAAATAATGGTAAACAATAACAACAAAAAGTCACAAAGTATGATTTACTTGATAACATTCTGCTAGGATACTTAGTGACCTTACTGACCTATGGTTCTAACATATTAAGGAAGAAAACAAATCCTATCAGCAAACCAACATTTTAGAAACTGTAATTACTTAAGATATAAAATACATTGTCTCAGACACACTTAATATAGTGGCCTTTTCTGTACAGTAAAATTAAAGCAAAGACTTAAAAAAAAAAAAGATTTCATGAAATTAAAACATTTTGTTTTATAATACTAGTTAGTTACTAATAAACACCATCATCACTTTTGAAAGTTGTAAAACCAAAAAGGCAAACTGTCTAATATAGATACAGTAACTGTCACTGTCAGCTCCAAAAACCTTCCAATATTTTAATAGAAAGAAAGGGTCACTTAACTTTAGTCATTTGGAACTGACACTGTCTACTGGATTTGACCTGGATTATATTGCTGCTGTTAATGTGGTCTTTGAATTGCACATATTTAACCTATATTGGGTTACTTGCTGTCTAGGGGAGAGAGAAAAATTTGGTTTGCAAGGCTGAATGTTGAAAATTGTCTTTGCAAGTATTACTGAAAATAAAAAGCTATTTTTTTTAAAGTTCATCTTTAGAAAAAAATTTTTTAAATGTCTACATCTTCCAATGCAGTGATGCCTCCTCTGCAGAAAACAAACATTGTTAACATCACAACAGTCATCTGCCTTACTAGATGAACTAGGAAAATATCCTGTAGTATAGGCTTAGGCTGGTACACAAAGACCTTATTTTCTATCTTTTGGGAACAAGGCCAAAAGCATATTTCAAAAGGATTTAATTTTCAATGCAGATAGGATCTTTATGGCCTTAAGGAAAAAGGACCCCTATTCTTTCAAGTGATTAGTAAGTCAATCTGTTGCACTCTGGATGCTTGCAAATCTTACTTGAGTTGATGAGTTAATAGAATTGTAAAACATTCCGAAAGCACTTGTGGAAAAGAGAAAGAATGGTGAGAATATATCTCTTGATAGAGATATTAGAGACTCCATTGCTAAGTTTCTCTCCTCTTATTTCTATTGAAATATTTTAAACATCTTCTTCCTATATTTTAAAGACCTTTAAAAGAACATACTAGGCTGGGCTGTGAATAATCAAATTGTGTCATATTCAAAATTCCAGAAGAGCTAGTAGTGGACATCACTTTCACTTCCTCACAGACAGTGAGCTACAAAGTAATCGATTTTATTGGAATATCCATAATAGATACTGTTTCTTCCTCAGCTTTTGCAAAAATATACTTTGGGGAAAAATATTATTGAAAAATATATGTATTTTAAAACATATAGAGGCAGTATAAATAAATGTTGGAAAATAGTAAGATATAAGAAATGCTGAAGTAAAAAGATGACTTTCTAGCCAGAGAGATAACAATTTCTAAAAGAAAAAGGATCTAGCACCTAAGAAACAAGCAGTTGAGGGCTGTGAAATCAACATGAGAGTAAGAAACTATTTAAATACAATTTTAAAAAGTTTTAAGAGGGATAAAGAGATGGTGTCAATTGTGTCAGACTTTGCAAAAGTATTTCATATCCAATATTTTGGCATTCACATGCAAATTACATAATCTTTCATTATTTAATTAAAGAGACTTTATTGTCATTACTTTTTAAGAGGCTGCAATTTAGTGACTGAATCTGACTCTTGGCTATTGTCTCTTTAGAAATATAGGACCATCTATTTACACACATATATTGTATCTAGGTTATATTGTAACACATGTAAAATGTATGGGATTACCTGCCATGGGGGGAGGGAGTGGAGGGAGGGAGGGGATAATTTGGAAAAATGAATTAAAAAAAAAAAAAAAGAAATATAGGACCATTAAAGGACATGAGTAGACAATTCTCAGATGAAGAAATTGAAACTATTTCTAGTCATATAAAAAGATGCTCCAAGTCATTATTAATCAGAGAAATGCAAATTAAGACAACTCAGATATCACTACACACCTGTCAGATTGGCTAGAATGACAAGGAAAGGTAATGCAGAATGTTGGAGGGGATGTGGGAAAACAGGGACACTGATACATTGTTGGTGGAATTGTGAAAGAATCCAACCATTCTGGAGAGCAATCTGGAATTATGCTCAAAAAGTTATCAAACTGTGCATACCCTTTGACCCAGCAGTGCTACTACTGGGCTTATATCCCAAAGAGATCTTAAAGAAGGGAACGGGATCTGTATGTGCAAGAATGTTTATGGCAGCCCTCTTTGTGGTGGTCAGAAACTAGAAACTGAGTGGATGCCCATCAATTGGAGAATGGCTGAATAAATTGCGGTATATGAATATTATGGAACATTATTGTTCTGTAAGAAATGACCAGCAGGATGATTTCAGAAAGGCCTGGAGAGACTTACATGAACTGATGCTGAGTGAAGTGAGCAAGACCAGGAGATCGTTGTATACTTCAACAACAATACTATATGATGATCAATTCTGATGGATGTGGCCATTTTCTTTTCTTTTTTTTTTTAAATTAATTTTTATAATTGTAACATTTTCTTTGACAGTACATATGCATAGGTAGGTTTTTTTTTTTTTGGTTTTTGTTTTTGTTTTTTTTTTTTTTTACAACATTATCCCTTGTACTCCCTTCTGTTCAGAGTTTTTCCCCTCCTTCCCTCCACCCCCTCCCCTAGATGGCAGGCATTCTCATACATATTAAATATGTTATAGTATATCTTAGGTACAATATATATGTGCAGAACCGAATTTTGTTGTTGTTGCAAAGGAAGGATTGTATTCACTAGGTAAAAATAATCTGGGAAGAAAAACAAAACAAAACAAAACAAAACCAATGCTCTCAGTTTACACTCATTTCCCAGTGTCCCTTTTCTGGGTATAGCTGATTCTGTCCATCATTGATCAATTGGAATTGGATTAGCTCTTCTCTATGTTGAAGATATCCACTTCCATCAGAATACATCCTCATTTAGTATCATTGTTGAAGTGTATAATGATCCCCTAGTTCTACTCGTTTCACTCAGCATCAGTTCATATAAGTCTCTCCAAGCCTCTCTGTATTCCTCCAGTTGATCATTTCTTACAGAACAATAATATTCCATAACATTCATATACCATAATTTACCCAACCATTCTCCAATTGATGGACATCCATTCATTTTCCAGTTTCTAGCCACTACGAAAAGGACTGCCACAAACATTTTGGCACATACAGGTCCCTTTCCCTTCTTTAGTATTTCCTTGGGATATAAGCCCAGTAGTAGCACTGCTGGGTCAAAGGGTATGCACATTTTGATAACTTTTTGGGCATAATTCTCAGATTGCTCTCCAGAATGCTTGGATTCTTTCACAACTCCACCAACAATGCATCAGTGTCCCAGTTTTCCCACAGCCCCTCCAACATTCATCATTATTTGTTCCTGTCATCTTAGCCAATCTGACAGGTGTGTAGTGCTATCTCAGAGTTGTCTTAATTTGCATTTCTCTGATCAATAGTGATTTGGAACACTCTTTCATATGAGTGGAAATAGTTTTAATTTCATCATCTGAAAATTGTCTGTTCATATCCTTTGACCATTTATCAATTGGACAATGGCTTGATTTCTTATAAATTAAAGTCAATTCTCTGTATATTTTGGAGATGAGGCCTTTATCAGAACCTTTAGCTGTAAAAATATTTTCCCAGTTTGTTACTTCCCTTCTAATCTTGTTTGCATTAGTTTTGTTTGTACAAAAGCTTTTTAAATCAAAATTTTCTATTTTGTGATCAATAATGATCTCTAGTTCTCCTTTGGTCACAAATTCCTTCCTCCTCCACAAGTCTGAGAGGTAAACTATCCTATGTTCCCCCAATTTATTTATGATTTCGTTCTTTATGCCTAAATCTTGGACCCATTTTGATCTTATCTTAGTATGTGGTGTTAAATGTGGGTCCATGTCTAGTTTCTGCCATACTAATTTCCAGTTTTCCCAGCAATTTTTGTCAAATAATGAATTCTTATCCCAAGATTTGGGATCTTTGGGTTTATCAAACACTAGATTGCTATTTTTATTCACTATCTTGCCCTGTGAACCTAACCTATGCCACTGATCAACTAGTCTATTTCTTAGCCAATACCAAATGGTTTTGGTGACTGTTGCTTTATAATACAGTTCTAGATCAGGTACAGCTAGAAGATGTGGCCATTTTCAACAATGAGATGAACCAAATCAGTTCCAGTAATAAACTGAACCAGCTACACCCAGCAAAAGAACTCTAGGAGATGACTATGAATCACTACATAGAATTCCCAATCCCTCTAATTTTGTCCACCTGCATTTTGGATTTCCTTCACAGGCTAATTGTACACTACTTCAAAGTCCGATTCTTTTTGTACAGCAAAATAACTGTTTGGACATGTATACATATATTGTATTTAATTTATACTCTAACATATTTAACATGTATTGGTCAACCTGCCATCTTGGGGGGGGGAAGGAAAAATTAGAACAAAAGGTTTGGCAATTGTCAATGCTATAAAATTACCCATGCATATATCTGGCAAATAAAAACTATTAAAAAAAAATTTAAATATATAGGACCATGAAATGTTACCCCTACTCCACCTGGGAGCAGTGTAAGTATTTTGTGCAGAAATGTTGATTCTACCACTGTGAAAATGACTAGCTTTGTAACACTAGTCCAACTCAGCTAGTTTCAGTATAGCTTAGAAGGTTAGTCAGCTAGACTTATTCCAGAGCTCAAAGGAAAAGGTGGCGTGAGACTTGGCATAAATTCCTGCCTCTAGCACTTATTTATTAATGTGTTAACTATGGGCAAGTCACTTTGTCTCTCATTTTAATGGAGAGTAAACTTTCCACTAAAATAACTGGCTTAACCTTCCCAATACACACCCCATCATTATTAGGGATGAGGGGACAGAAGGTTCACAAAAAGAAAAAAAATTAACAAGTCACTAAAAGTTCCAGATACACTACTCTCAAGGATTTTTTTCTGAAATCACTAGGCATTGTGAGGCCATGGGTACAACTTATAAATGTACTTCAACAAACTTCTTCTATGGTGTTTGGGAAGTATTGTGATGCAGATGACTTTGGAGACACAGAATCTCAACCCTGCCACTTTATCTGTGTGACACTGGACAAGTTATTTAACTTCTCTGGGTCCCAGTTTCCTTATCCATAAAATGAGAGGACTGGACTACATGGTCTCTAAAGTCCCTTCCATCTGGTCTCTAAATTCTTTTTCCATCAGCAAAAAGCACAGTGCACAGACTGATTAAGCCAAATTGACAAAGCCAATTGATAATGGGAGTGTCTTGGTCCTCTGAGACCATTATTTCTAGAAAAATGTATGCTTCTATGAAACAAACTTTTTCTTCTGCTTCCTTTTTCAATTCAGTTCTTCATCTAATTTATAAAAGTGCATTATATTGCAAGAAACGTTTCTATCTAACATAGGGTGTTGTGTAACAGAAAAAAATTAAAGCTGTATTGATAAAAATGTACACTGTAACCCAATATATTTGTTTCTTAATAAACAGGTTATAATAGCAGAGGTTTTCTCCACTATTCAAAAGATTTCTATTTCATTCATTCAAATTTATTTTTTTAAATCAGGTCATCCAACACTTCTATAGCAAACCTGTTTCATTAAAATCTTTTGTCTTCAATACCTTTATTTTTACTGGTTTTAAAAGAAGGTATCAGGTTTAGTACTAAGAAAATTATCATTACCACAAATATAAAGTTAGTTTGAATAATTCATTTTAAAAATAATTACCCCTGAACATTCTGTATAAAATCAAAGACACAATGGCAAATAATCCTCCAAGATAATAGAAAATTGGAAGTTAGATTCTTTTCTTGGACAATAATTATTTATCCAAAACAAATGCCTTTTAAGTCAACATGCTGAAAAACAAGTCCTCTATTGTACCAAGACCACTATTACAACTAAAAAAGGGGCATCTAAAGATGCTGAATTATGTCCCTAATAATTAGTGACATTGGTTATGTGAAAGGTTATTAGAACTGCCAAACTGATATGAAATATTTATTTATCCTAAAGTTTTTGTTCCATTTTTTTTTTTTAATCTCAGTGATATTTTTCTTCACAAATAATCAATGCCATTACGCTTATTGGAATATCAGAGGGCAATGCGGTACACTAGACAAAGCTGGAATCAGAGAACCTGGGTTCACTTCTCACTAGTGATATTTACTACCTGCTGTGATCTTGAGCATGCAAGTCCTAGCAAGACTATATCAGAATCTCTTTCATCTCTTCTCTCCTTTTTATTCACTGTGACCCTCTAGTTCAGGCTTTCATTACTTTTTGCCTCCTAACTGGCCTTCTTACTTAGTCTAACTCCTACCAAATCATCATTTGTATTATTGCTTACATGATCTGATTATGTCATTCCTCAAATCAAAATTCTGCAGGGACTCTCAATTGTGTACCAAATAAAGTATGAACTCCTAATTATGACATTCAAAGTTTTCTAATATCTGAAAGTAACTCACCTGCCCAAACTTATCTCATACTTCTCTATATATACTTTGTGTTCTAGACAAATTTGGTTGTTTTCCAACCAATTCTCATCATATACTGTGGCTACGTATATATGTCTATGTATACACACTCTTCCTTCACATTTTTCTATTAAAGTCCCTTCTTTCAAAATCCAACTCGGGGCTGCCACTTGGTCTATAAAGTCTCCCTTGACTTCTCCCACTAGCTATAAGTGATCTCTTCCAATTCTGATTTCTCAGAGTAATTCTCTGGACTTAACATACTTTATATTACAATGATTACATATGTATATGTAATCTTCCCATTATATTACGTGGTCCTTGAAACTGGGTCATATTTCTGTATTCCCTAGTGCCTAGCACAGTATTCTGCATATAGGAAGTACTTAAGAAACATTTTAAATTATATTGAATTACTTTCAGATGTTTGTTTATAGCCTGTGGGCTTCTAATTTTCAAATCAGCTGAACTGAACTAACACTGAAAAATTCTTAATGGAAATTTACTTCTCATTGAATGTAAATTTCACATCAAATTTCAAATTCAAATCAAACTTGATTAAGATATGCAAATGATAAAACTCACCACATAAATTTTTTAATTACCATATATAGAACCACTTGGAATTAGGGGTAGGCATCATCTTTCAATTGTGAAGGATGTTTCCTGTTGTAAAGAACTGAGAGTTCTGATATAGTATATAATCTGGCTTTTCTTATACTAGTTTTCAATGATTTGCCAGAATAATCTTCAGTTTCCAGTGAGTTAATGCTTATTGGAACAGTCATTTCTAGCTCCTTTTCAACATATGAACCTTAAACTCAGAATGGCATATAAGAGACACACACATACACACACACGTATATAGTGAAAAACATTCTACCACTATAATTTACACATGATTAAATCTTATTTAAAATATCATAAAACTTTACTCATTCAAACTTCAGTGGCTCAGAAAAAACAAGACAATGGTGTACTTTTTATAAAGCGAGGCTTACTAAATAAAAAGTAAGACTTCAAGTAAATTAAGTATTTGCAACAGTCTTTAAATTTTACATACAAATAATTAGTAAGCTTATTATAAACAATAGTTTCCCTGAGAACCTCTATAAGGGTATAAACCAATTATACTTATTATAAAGAGGGTGAAAGAACATTGGGAGTCAGGAGAGCTGGGCTCTAGTTCTAGATTTGTCAGCAAGTAGTTGCAAAGCATTGGGAAAGTCATCTTACCTCTACCTTAATTTCAACATCTGTAAAGCAGGAATTGAACTCAGTAGCATTTAAGGTACTCCTAGCTCTAATATTTTGTGTTTCTTTATTTAAAGGAAATACTATTATCTCAGATTTACCAAAGGAAAAAGAAATTCATACCAACAAAAATGAGAACAACAGAACTGGTGACAAAGAGTAATGCCATGATATACAGTAACAAAATACACATTTAATAAAAGGGCCCATAACTACATAACTTTTCTTTTCTTCCTAAGCAAGCTGATTTATCATCTTCTTGTTGCACTAGATAGGGAAAATATTTATGTCCTTGCCTACAGAGCAATGCACTCAAGAGCTCTTCTTGAATAGTTATATCCTTGAATATTTGTACCTGATTTAGAATGCTTTTGACTACTTATCATTTACTCTTCAAATTTTTTCGCTTTTCAATATTTATTTCTTCTGATTATATATGTAAAAATATAATAAAATGCTAACATTTTAAATACCTGTTAATCTTTTCTACCTTTACAAAAATAATACATCTTCAGGTTAGGGGCCTCATGAAAGTGGTAACAGTCTCAAGGGAAGATCAGTAAAACAACAGGGTATACAACTAATACCTGAAACATGCACATGAATCCCAGCATCTAAAGGCATTTCTACATTGAAATTTCTAATTTCTTGCAAAAATCCTGAGAAACTAGAAAAAGCTAAAGAAATTATTTAAATCCCACTTTGTATCAGAAATGTCCTGAGCTGTCTTTGCAGCATTCAAATACAACTTAAAGTCACAGAATTTTAAAGAGAGAATGGATTTTAGAGATCAACTTCTGATTAACTATATTATAAGCTCTAAGTTAAAATTTTTCTGTTATTTTATTTATTCTTTACTTGACTTAAATAATAAAGTTGCCTTTAATAAGTGACACTTTGAGGCCCAAAGTTTTTCCAATTTAGTGCCTCCTTATTAGCTTTTAGTCCTTTTTTTTTTTTTTTTAATGAAGGGTATAATAAGATCCTCCAGAGTAAAAAATTTAAAAGGGAAAGAAGGTACACTATCATTAGAAAGGAGTGAAGAAAAGAAATTCCTATGCTCCTTGTTTACCATACATCCAAAAACCACCCAGATTTATCCTTCACAATACTATGATTAAGACACATTTTCAGAATACTAAATATGTGGACTCCTATGGGCAGGGAGCTGCTAAGGAAGTCATTATTGGATTTTTCTTGGAAAACACACCCAGAATCTCATTGTTGGAAGAGATTTTGGAGGCCATTTAGTCCAATCTATACTTGAATAAGTAATCTTTAACATAGCTGACAAGTGGTCATCCAAAATGAAGACCATTAGTATGAGGATCATACTACGTTTTAAGGTAAGCCATTTAACTTTTGATTAGTTCTAATCATTAGCAAGTTTCTCTGTATATTAACTAATATACCTCTTTTTTTGTTGTTGTTTTTTAAAATAATAATAATTTTTATTTACCAGATATATGCATGGGTAATTTTACACATTGACAATTGCCAAATCTTTTATTCTAATTTTCCCCTCCCCCCCCAAGATGGCAGGTTGACCAATACATATTAAATATGTTAAAGTATAAATTAAATACAATATATGTATACATGTCCAAACAGTTGTTTTGCTGTACAAAAAGAATTGGAATTTGAAATAGTGTACAATTAGCCTGTGAAGGAAATCAAAAACGCATAATAATTCTGAGAGTGCAAGGTTGAGATCTCCCACTATTATAGTTTTGTTGTCTATTTCTTCTTGCAACTCTCTTATCTTCTCCTTTAGGAAGTTAGATGCTATACCACTTGGTGCATATATATTTAGTATTGATATTGCTTCATTGTCTATGCTACACTTTAGCAAGATATAGTTTCCTTCCTTATCTCTTTTGATTAGATCAGTTTTTGCTTTTGCTTGATCTGAGATAAGGATGGTTACCCCTGCTTTTTTGACTTCATTTGAAGCATAATAGATTCTGTTCCAGCCTTTTACCTTTACCCTGTATATATCTCCCTGCTTTAAATGTGTTTCCTGTAAACAACATATTGCAGGGTTCTGACCAGTCGTCTGATCTGTCTCCGCTTAATGGGAGAGTTCATCCTATTCACATTTACAGTTAAAATTACTAATTCTGTATTTCCTGCCATCATATTATCCCCAGATTATACATTTTCCCTTGCCCCCCCCAACCCCTTCCCCAGTATTAAACTTATGAGCCACACTTGCATCATGCAGCCCTCCTCTTTAATATCCCCCTCTCCTCCTTTTAAATCCCTTTCCTTTTCTTGTACCCTTCCCTTATTACTCTTTTCCTTTTCCCTTTTCCTCTCCCCCTTTTTAATGAAGTGAGAGAGAATTTTATGTAAAACCAATATGTCAATTATTTTCTCTTTGAGCCAATTCTGATGAGAGTAAGATTCACACAATGTTCTTCCCCCTCTCTAACTTCCCTCAGATATGATAGGTTTTCTTTGCCTCTTTGTGGGTTGTAGTTTCTCTCTTTTTATCTCCCCTTTCCATTTCTACTCCCCCCCCTTTTTTTATATCAGTAAAATCAAATTATACATGTAATCTTAATGTATATCCACAACAGAAATACAGTTCTGAAGAGTTCCTTTTACTTTTTTCTGCTTCTCTTGAGTCCTATGGTTGGAGATCAAATTTTTTGTTTAGACCTGTTTTTTCCTTAGAAACAAATGGAATTAATCTATTTCGATCCTTTAATATAGAGGCAGCCAGATCTTGAGTGACCCTTGTTGTGGCACCTTGGTATTTGAATTGTTTTTTCCTGGCTACTTATAATATTTTTTCCTTAGTCTGTTGGTTCTGAAATTTGGCCACAATGTTCTATAGAGGTGTTTTTTTTTTTTTAAGGTCTTTTTCAGAAGGTATCCAATGAATTCTTTCAATGCCTATTTTACCTTCTGGTTCTATTACCTCTGGGCAGTTCTCTTTGATGATTTCCTGTAAAATAGTATCTAGGCTCTTTTTTTCATCATAATTTTCGGGAAGTCCAGTAATCTTCAGATTATCTCTCTTAGATCTATTTTCCAGGTCTGTCATTTTGCCAACTAGATATTTGATATTTTTCTCCAGATTTTAATTTTTTTTTTTTGTTTTGCTTGACTGATTTTTGGTGTCTCAATGAATCACTCATGTCTATTTGTTCAGTTCTGATTTTTAATGAGTTGTTTTCTTCATTAGCTTTTTTTTACTTCTTTTTGTATTTGTCCAATTGAATTTCTAAATGAGTTGTTTTGCTCTGTGGAATTTTTTTCCATTTCACTAAATTTGTTTTTTAGTGAGTTATTTTCTT
This sequence comes from Sminthopsis crassicaudata, assembly GCF_048593235.1. NCBI lineage: Eukaryota > Metazoa > Chordata > Mammalia > Dasyuromorphia > Dasyuridae > Sminthopsis > Sminthopsis crassicaudata. The sequence continues at coordinate 269,581,636 of NC_133618.1, read as the reverse complement.
TTTCCAATTCACAAATCCTACTTTCTTGGGAATTTTTTATCTTTTCTAATTCACAGATTCTACTTTCCTGTGATTTCTTTACCTTTTCCAATTCCCTAATTCTGTTTCCCTGCACCTCCTTGTGAATTCTTTACCTTTTCCAATTCACATTTCAGGAGCTTGTTACTCTCTTGCATAGCTTCTTTTTCCTTTCCCCATTTTTCTTCTAACTCTCTTTTGAGATTTTTAATAGTCTTTTCTAGGAGAGCGTTATTTGGAGTATTGTCTGGAGGCTGTTTACTAGTAGTCTCTTTGGGGTCGCTCTCTTTCTGTATAGAAGCTATCAATTGTTTTCTTCATTTTTTTACTCATTTTTTTTTAAAGCCTTCAGGGTCTGCCTTAGGGCAAGGAGGTTACCAGCTTCTCTACAGAGCAAGGATGGGTATATGGACAGTATCTGTCCTCTCAATGGGCTGCAAGGAATGGAACTGCAGGAGGGCTCTGGGAAGAGCTCCACTCGGAAATGAATAGGCCTGGGTAAGAAGGGCCAGGCTGTATAAATGCCCTGGGAGGCATCCCACTGTGAGGATTAGTGACTGCCTTGGGGCTAGAGGTTAAGCAGCAAAGGTATCATTGCACCTCCCCCCCCCAAACACCCACTTTGAGTATTAGCAGTTGCCCTATCCCTCACCAGAACTGGAAGTGTGTCTGCCTAGGCAGTGCAGTCAAGCTGGGAAAATTCCACTTCCCCAGGCAGAGCCCCGCCACTGTACAGATGAGAGGCTGCTCCGTAGCCCTGCCATGCAGGTGTGTGACTACCCCCCAATAAGAGCTCCTAGCTGCAGAATGCAGTGAAGAGCTATGTTATGGTCTGCGCTGAGTAACTTCCAGTCCTGGGTGGGCGCAGCCAGATCCTGCTCTGGCATCCCTCAGTGTACCCTCTCTCTACCCTAGGCTCTAATTTCTCTGCTGGTCCACTACTCTGCAACCAAAACAATCAGGCTATGGCAGAGAGCTCTATGTAAATCTTCCAACCACAGAGGCCACCCTGCTCCCAATTCTATCCTTGCCTGTACTGGTCTGCTCCCGCCACCTCAGGACAAACCTCTTCTGGCGATATTCCTGATTATCTTCAGCTGGTGAATTGTTATACTTCCGATCTTCTTGAACCTTACTAGTCTAGCACTATTTTTGAGGATGATTTTAAAAGTTGGTAATGAGAGTATGGGAGGAGTTCAGCTTCTCACGTATGTCTTCTCCGCCATCTTGGCTCTGCCCCCTCCCCTAATATACCTCTTTAAAATTTCCACTTGATAATACTGACAATCAATACTCCTAAGTTCCACTTTTGGTGGCCAGACACAAGATCATAGATTTAAAACCTTATCTCTTTATTCTATGCATGAGAATAGAAAAGCACAGAGATTTACTTGTCCAATGCCATGCAGGTAATAACCACCTGTAGCAAGTTTGAACACAGACTTTGACTCAAAAATAAGAGCTCTTCTTTTCACAATGCCTAAAGTAGAATCAGCAAAAATTCTCTTCCATATGAAAACAGCTTTTGTATCACCCCTAAAATCTTCTCTTCTTTAAGCTTGTTGCTGTTCAATCATTTTTCAGTCATGTCCAACTTTCTATAATTCCATTTGGGGTTTTCTCTGCAACTTCTTTAAACTAAACATCTTTAGTTCCTTTGAATTATACTCTAATGGCCTGAACTTAAATTTCTTCACCATCCTTGCTGATATACTCTAGACAGTCTTCATCATATCTCTTTTTATTCCCAAAATGTGATATCCAGAAAAGGGGAAAAGGAACAGTACTCTAATCTTGAACCCTGTACTAGTCTTTAAACAGACTATCATTGTATTCATTTTCCTGGCTGTCATATCACACTGTTGATTCCTACTGAACTTGCAGGCTATTAAATCCTCCAGATTTTTGTCCAGCCATACCAGCTTGCCCTTGTCTTATATTATATTACTCATTGTAATTGGCATTGAAGCCCATTACAAGTAACTGAAAAGAAAGCTTGTTATGAAATAATCCTTCACTGTTTGTGGAAGTTAAATATGATTATTACCATAGTGTATATATTATATTGAAAATCACAAGGCTGGGGCAGTACATAGAGCACCAGCCCTGAAGTCAGGAGGACCTGAGTTCAAAGCTGACCTCAGACACTTAACACTTTTTAGCTGTGTGACCCTGGGCAAGTCACTTAACCCCAATTGCCTCAGCAAAAAAAAAAAAAAAATTACAAGGCTTTGAGTAAATACTGATCTGTTAGAAGAGGTGTGTGATTCATGACTCAATAAACCCTAGAGAAATGGGTAGAGACCAGAACAGGTCTGAGACAAATCAGCAAGGTTTGATTTAACCCATTTGCTGTTGCTTTTGTCCAGTCTTACAAATGTGTGGTATTAATGGCAAAGAAAAGGCCAAGAGCACATCAGTTTTGAAGCAGAAAAGCTGTTTTGAAACAGCTGGGTTGAAGCCCAGGCTGAGTGACTACTAAGCAAGCTCTTCTTTCTCTTCAGGCTAAGACTGTGGTAGTGGGGAGATGGTTTCAGATTGATTAGGTCTGGAAGCAAATACTTTTGTGAAGTGAAGACTCCTATCCTTTCCTACTTCAAAAAAAAATATATCAACAAATCCTGAAAAAATTAAGATTTTTCAGTGTGATAGTTAAAATTTTGTTGTGCCAGGATAGAAATTGATAGCATATCCCAAATTTGCTAAAAGTGTACACTCAATTATGTTATCACTGTTCCCAATATATCAATTACAGCATCATTAACTGGTCAAAAAAGTCCTCAATATAAACTTATTTAGTAGACAATGGCTCCAAGATTGAGTGTTCAACTTTATATCATAAGTGCTAATGATTTTGCTTTGGAGGCAATAATATGAAACCAAAATTTTAGGAACAAAATGTACCTAAAAGACATAGGAAAAACTTTGAAGTCAAAAGTAAAATGAATCCCATCAAAAGAAAGATGAAAGAAAAGCCTAGAAAAGTGAAGCTTTTCTGAGTGAAGCAAGCAGAAACAGGAAAACATTGTACACAACAAAAGCAAGATTGCATGATCAACTATGATAGATTTAGCTCTTCTCAACAATACACTGATCCAAGACAATTTCAATGAACTTTAGATGGAAAATGCCACCCACATCCAGAGAAAGAGCTATGGAGACTGAATATGGATTGAAGCATACTATTTTCACTTTTTTTTTTCCTTGCTTGTGGTTTTTCTCTTTCATTCTGATTTTTCCCCAACATGACTCATCTGGAAATATGTTTAAAAAAGAATGAATATACATTTATAGACTATATAAAATTGCTTGCAAGCATGAGGAGAGAAAAGGGAAGAGAAAGAAAGAGGAAAAAAATTAGAATTCAAAATCTTACAAAAATGAAAATTGAAAACCATTTTATATAAAATTGGAAAAATAATATAACATTAAAATAACATTTAAATTTTTTTTAAAATGCTAGATGAAATATCTGTTTTGATTTTTTGATGGCATTAATTATAACAGCTACATGTGTGTGTCTGTGTGTGTATATATATATATATATGTGTGTGTGTGTGTGTGTGTGTGTGTGTGTGTGTGTGTGTGTGTGTGTGTGTGTGTGTATATATGTGTATATATATATATATATATTATAATTTTTTTTTAATCTTACCTCTCCACAATGTTCTTTAGCTAATTTTTCCAAGTTGGCCTTTAGCAAATTAACACTTTCATTTGACAGTCCTTTTGCATTCTTTAACTCTATTTCAGGGACACTGGAAAATAAAAAGTTTATTTCAGAATTTAGTATGTGTTGTATCAATATCACTAACTTTAACAGTTCAATATAAACCTTACTGTGCTCTCTGAGTATTATCACAAAAATCTCAACAATCTCTTGTAATACAGCTAACAATGATTAAAAAAGAAAAGAAGATTTTTCTCAAAAGACAATTCCAGTTTACATAATAACTAATATCATATTATCAGAATCTTACAGGAAAGTAGGCTGAATATACATGATGTAAGTCAAGATCATCTGCAGGAAGAGAAAACATCAGGTGCCACCAGGCATTAAAGTGACTACTCTATTCCTTTGCAAGGGGTCTGCAAGTCACAAGTAGCAAGTTTAAGGGGAAAGGGTCCTACTCTGTTCCTGTTGTGCTTCAGCAAGCACTGGTAACATGCTTCTGTATTCATTCATTCCATAAACAAACATTTATTTATTTTTGGATATAAGTACTAAAGGCTATAAAAGTTTAGATAACACAAAGTCTCTGCCCTTATGGAACTTAGAATCCAACAGGGGGACCAAGACACAAATAGAGATAACTATCACAATCAATTTTGAGAAGTCCAAATTGGAGAATTCCAAAACAAAAATCCTATATGAGACCTGTGAGGAAAGATTTATTACTGATAGAAGCATCAGGGAAGACTGCTGGCTTCTGAGTTTGGGTTTTTAGGATGGGAAGGAATTCAGGAGGTGAAGTGAATGAAGAACATTTCAAGTATGGGGACTAACTTGAATGGAGGCACAGTGGCAGACCAGGATAACTAAGTCTGCTTAGAGTTTAGAATTCAGGGAAAGAAACAATATGAAATAAAGCTAGTATGGCCAGATTGAAAAGCTTTGAATGCCAGGGGAAAAAATATGACCTTAATCTAGTTAGCAATAAGGGCCACTCAAGAATTTTGAGCAAAGGAATGACAGGACCAGAGTAATACATAAGGAAAATTATCTGGTAATGTTATGAAGAACAGATTGGAGAGTAGGAAAAAGTGGAGGCATAAAAACCCTGCTACGAGAATAAGTAGCAAAAGTTCAGATTGAGGATACTGAAGATACTGAAGGGTATGGGAATGAGAATTGAGAAGGGGGAATGAGTGGTAGAAGGGAAGTGGTATGGCACAGGGGAAAAGCACTAGCTTGCATCTGAAAACCTGGGTTGTGATACTGTCTCTGACATTTGATTTTGGATGAGCCACTCCTGACCCTTAGTTTCCTCCCTTGAAAGAGGAAGGTGTTGGACTAGATGGCTTCTGGAATGCCCCTCCAGATCTAGATCTATAGTCCTATAATTCTATGATACAAAAGACCTTGTAGACATAAAATTGATGGGATTTGGTAGTAACCAAACATGAAAAGTATAGAAGAGAGTCAAAGGGAACATCAATGTTTTAAACATGGGAGATTAGGCAAATGAATGAAACACTGAGGTCAGAATGGAGAGAATTAGAGGGAAAGATAAGCTTGGTTTGAGGTGCCAATGAGATATCCAGGTGGCAATATCTTCTTAGGCAACTGGTCATACAAATCTTAGGCACAGAAAAAAGTCATAACAGATATAAATTTAGATAGTTTTTGAAGTAGGATTGGTCAAAGTCATGGGAGTAAATGAACTTGCCAAAGGAGAGTGTGGAGAGAAGAAGAAAAAGGACCTAAGATACTTTTGAAAATTTCCTTATTAGGAGATCTGAAAGAAGATGAGGAATCAATAAAAGAAATATTTAAAAAGGAATAAAAGGAAGGTTTTCATTAATAAATTTCAGATAATACTTGTGATGATAAAAGGGCAAACTATATCAAAACAATCCACAAATGTACTCACACATCTGGATAGGTTGGTGGGCATTTGACTTTCAAATCCACTTTGACATAGACTTCTTCATCACCAGTCAAACCCTGGGGGCGTAGAACTAAATTGATTTCCGGGGGATCTTTTACCTAAAATTAAAAAAAAAAGTTTTAGGGGTTTTCTAAATGGCAAAAACTAGTAACGAGCATTTATGAAGTGTAGATGCCAGACACTATGCAAATGATGAGTTACAAAAAAGGGCAAAAGAAAGTGTGGCATTAATCATCTTAGTCCAAATCTAACAATTCTACCAACTGTATTCCATATTGTATATGTAATTGCATTTTAGATACATTTTTGTCTATTGCATATATAAAAGAAAATTCAAAAGTCGTGTATGTTAACTATACCATTGTATAAAAATATACCATTCCACTTTAAAGACATGGTAAAATATGTAAAACTTGAAAATTTTAAATCTGTTATCATTTGAAGTAACTGTCCATCCCCTAGTTAATTCTCTTTTTTTATTCTTCAATGATAATACTGTGATAACCCAAACTTAACCTAGAATTTATTTATTCTGGTCTTATCTATCAATATAATGATTTGAAGCTCAAGTTGGTTACACCTCAAAGACTTAGAAATAGAATGTTCAGTGGCAACAGTATTTATTCCTACTGAGATTAAAAACAAGTAATTTATTAATTATTGTGACTGTACACAAACATGCACACTTACTCTGAACCTAAGGTAATAGCAAACCTTGAGTCTGAGAATTGGAAAGAAGTTGGAAAGTTTCTCAGTGGTCCTGAAATCTTAAGATGCAGAAAGTGACTGAAAGTAAACTTTCTTTATCGGAAGTTAAAAATTTTTAATTTGTTTGTATCTTCAATATTAAACTATATTCTATGTACCTTATCCTTTTAATAACATTGAAAAATCAAGTAAATAAATTAAATTCAATGTTTTATGCTAAAATCATCCATTCAATTGTAATCATGAGGAAAGATCTACATGGCTGGAAAGTTGTTTACACTCAACTCCAAGGGGATGCCTTTACCAAATTTGTTTATTATGCATGCAACAATTTAGCATTTTTTCCCCAGCTGACTGCTAAAATGTTTCTCTGACTTCATTCCCAAACTCCACAAAGCAAAATGATGAGATCAACTTCTAAAATATAAAACCATTTCCACACTATTATTACCCTGAAGGTGAAAAAAAATTTATAAACATGTGATTTTTATAAACTATTAAATTAAATTCTCACCGAGAGTACTCCTTTGATGCCTCATAATAGTATAGTGGTGACCGAGGATTCTCAAAGTGGAGAATAAACTCTCTGGCAAATATTACAAGGCTGGGAAAGCTTCAAACACAGACAATCAATTTGTTGGTTAAGGACCAACCTGATTCACCAGAAGGTTTAGGCACTAGTTCATTAATTATTTGTCCACACCAAATCATGAAGATCTTCTATGAAAGCAAGGAATGATTGATACTTGTTATAGTGCAAGGAATACCTATATGAGAGAATAGATTCCTAAAGTATACATTTCTTTCCTTTAAATTTATTTTTAATTTATGAAACAAAACAAATATTTCTGTAATGTAGTATAATAACAAAGATGATTGCACATGAAACTACAAATCTACTATGCACAACTTGCTATTTCTTTCAAATATACCACAAAATTATCGTGTAAATTTTTTTTCCTTCCTACCCTTACCCTAGAGAGGGCTACCATTATGTAAAATTATTCTCTAGATACTTCTGTTTATCAGTTTTTACCCTGGATGCAGATAGCATCTTTCATGTCTCTTATAGCTATCAAGAATTTATTTAACTTATTTGCTCAAAGTTGATCTTATAACAAAATTGATATTACTGTATACAATGTTGTCTTGGTTCTGCTCATTTCACTTTTTATTTCCTGTTAGTTTTTCCACATTTTTCTAAAATCATTGAGCCAATCATTTTCATCACAAACATATACCACATCTTGTCCAGCCATTCCCCAATTGATGGGTATCCCTGCGATTTCTAGTTCTTGCCACCACAAAGAGAACTGTTATAAACATTTTAGTATAGGTTCTTTTCCTTTTCCTCTGATTATCTTCAGAAAAAAAAAAAAAGCTGCAGATGAGATTGCAAAAAGTCCAATGTGACAAAAAGTTACATTAAATGATTTATAACACTTGTATTTTCCTTTTCCTGAAAGTTAATTCTTTCTACTATAAAATGGAATGTTATATACCTTGAATGGAAGTATTTTTTATGTGGAGACTTCATCACAATCTCTGTTGCTGTTTGTCCTTTCTTAAAAAGGACAAAAAGAGAATGCTGTCTTGACCACAAACTAGATACATGAAGCAGAGTTGCTCAAAGTTATTAGCGTTATGCTTCCCTCCAGAATCATCCCCTGTCAGTGATAAAAGTTGTGTAATCATGTATAAGCCTTATAGATGATGCAACCTCTGCAAAGGAGTACTCTTGGGGAGGATTTAATTTAATAGTTTATAAAAATCACATGTTTGTAATGGTTTTTTGCTGAGGCAATAGGGGTTAAGTAACTTGCCCAGGGTCTCACAGCCAGGAAGTGTTAAGTACCTGAGATAAGATTTGAACTAAGCAATTCAGGGCTGGTGCTCTATCCACTGCACCACCTCACTGCCCCATGTAGTCTCATTCTAATACTACATTATTCAGACTATGAAGTAACTTCTTTAGTTTATTTTTTATCAACAACAGAAAGAAGAAAAACAAAAATTTTAAAAGAGTATGATGATTCTTGGTAATTACTTCCAAAATATTGTAAGACTCAAATGAGATATATAATAAAAGTGCTGCACAAAAAAAGGAAAAAAATGGAATGTTATATAATTATGACATCTTTAATTTCTAGTACAATTCTTCCTTAGTAATATGTTGCAGTCTGTTCATGGGATTTTTTTTTAAAGCTAGAGAATGGAAATGTATTATAAACTTCCCAGTCTTCTTAAAGGGATCATGAACATGCTTATCTTATCTAATGATTCAGAGGGATAATCATAAATGCTACTGTATTACTGTATGAATATTACCATATTATTATATTATGTACTATATTTCAATAACAAGCCTATGAGGTTTGGTCCTATGTAAAATAATACCCAACCACTATTTTTTTGGTCTGGATTTTAAGTAATCTTTTCTTTTCCTCTTAATTGCTATCAAACTTTTGGGTTTTTTTTGTTTTCATTAAGCACCCTTCCTCCCATCTTTTTTGAAATAAGGATTTACTGATTTTTATGCATATTCTTGTCTTTAGTTGTCTCTTTCTCTCTCCCAGATCTTTTGATTTGCTGCTTTTTATCTGCTGTGTGCATGAAAACCTGATAAACTAATTTTCTAGAACTATGTAAGAAACAGAACAATTACATTCTAAAGTTAGATCTTAAAGTATTTTTCCTATGAGTAAAATGCATGAATTTGACTGGGTGAACTGAATGAAATTAATTTTGTTGTTCTGAGACCTTTAGGTTTATTTCTTGACACTGAGCTAAATTTTATATAACTGAGGTTACCAAATAGTTGAATACCAGATAGCTGAAATGTTATTGTATTGTGATTTTGAAGAGGAAGCAGTTCCATTTTCAATATTTCAATATGTAAGAACAGATGGAGGTGGAGTGAAGTGGAATGCATTACTTTTATAGTCAGTTCAAAAGTTATTTCATTAAAAGCTTGTTGAGTAGATGTGTTGGATGAGGCTGACTGATATAAATCATAGAAAAGAGGAAGCACCAATTATTTTATAATACTTATTTGCACAATAGTATATTAGTGTTAACATTTTTAGGAGATAAGAAACCTGGCATATTTGTAAAGAGAAAGGAAGACATTATCTAAAATAAATTCCAAAAAAGAAATGTTCTCTACAACAGAGAACAGAGATAGGTCTTCATTATGAGCAACTAATTATGAATAACTTCCACTAAAGTCCTAATGATGTATGATAGTCTCTGCATGGTTGTATTAGCTGTATGAGAAGGTCCTGCCACGGTGGAAAATCTTCAAGATTTTCTCAGAGATAGAATACATGTGTATATGTGTGTGTGTGTGTGTGTGTGTGTGTGTGTGTGTGTGTGTGTGTGTGTGTGTATACATATATCAGAGGCATAGCATAAGAAAGTTGGATAGTTATAAGATGATGATTTTTTTGTCAGCCACTATGACTCATAAAGAACTAAGGCATAGAGACCTTGTAATTTCCTTTTGTAGAGAAAATACTCACACAGATGAACTCAAAGACCCTTGAAATACATGATAATAAAAAGATATTAAGTAGCAGAGACAGCCTAGGGGTACAAGATAGCACATTGGTATAGTGTGGAAATTAGATGGATATAAAATATGAGACAACTATTAAAAGCAGAAAGGAGTTTGTTATTGAGAATTTTCATTTTGACTTTTCATGACCCTGTTTGGGGTTTTCTGGCTACTAGTGTGGTTGGCCACTTCCTTCCAGCTCATTCTACAAATGAGGAAACTGAGGCAAACAGGACTAAGTGAATAAGTCACACAGTATCTGAGGTCTGATTTGAAATCAGGAAGATGATTCTTTCTGATTCCAAGTGACACAATAAGTGCCACCTAGCTGCCTGAAAAGGAAAAACTAAGTTCTCAAAACCCAGCCCCACATGAAGCTTTCAGATCAACAATATAATCAACAAACATTTATTAAATATTTAAATTGGGCCCTAAAAGAAAGGAAGGGCTTATAACAGATGGAAAGTAGGGTAGAGGAAGGGCAGAGTTCATTTCAGATATTCCATACAACATGAGAGACTTTTAGATGCATTAGAGGGAAAGGATGCTCCAGAAGGCAAAGTTATATTAGGAGAAGGAAGGGGTGAGGGATTTCTAAGTAGGGAAATACAATGAGGATTGGTGAAATGAGAATCTGAGATTATAATTTACAGAGTAAGAAATGAAAGAGTAGGTTGTGTATGAAAGATAGGATGTTTGAGGATATTGCTACTCACTTTTTGGGCAAATCTCTCTTTTCCTGGTGCCCTAATTTGATTCTGCTTTAGGAAATTTGTATTTAGAAACCCTGCTGCATTGGAGGAGAGGAGAGGTTCAATCTTTAGCTTTGTTTTATTTGTTCTCTATAACATCTCCCAATGCAATCTTGTCCAAATTTAAGGCTTTAAGCATCAATTTCTCTCTTCAGTTTCAGTCCCACATTACCAGCTTCCTTAGTAAGTATCTCACAGGCACTTACAATTCAACATGTTCCAAGCCAAATTCATCATTTTCCCTCAAAGGCTGGCCTCTTCTTTTTATTTCTCTATGAGTTAAGGGTATAACTATTCTGTGAATCACCCATTCTGGAAATGTTTCAATTATTTTTGACTCCTTAACTCCAACTGAGTTCAATTCTATCTCCAAACTCTTGCTAACAACCCCGTTCTCACGGTCATGGCCGTGATCTAATTCCCTCTTTCCTAGACTACTGTTAATAATGGAAATGGTTCCCCCCATCTATGCTATACTTCAAGGCCAGATTTACCTCCATGTCTAGTATGATCATATAACTCCTCAGCTCAAACACATTCTACTGATCCCTCTCACCATGTGATAGCTCTGTAGCTTGCCATCAAGGTCCTCTCCTAACTAGGCCTGCCCTACCCATCCAGCCTTATCTCACTTAACAGACTACCTCCTCCACGACACCAGTGTGGTCCAGGCTCACTGTCTCACCGCTAATGCATCAGGCAGGTTTTTATCTCTGGAATTCTTTCCCCTACTTTTCTACCAGTTGGAAACCTATTTATCCTTTAAAACCCACCCGGATGCCATCTCCTCCGCGGTACCCTCCTATCTGAAGTGATCTCCCAGCTTTACTTTCAAAAGCGCTTTCTAACTTTCTTGCGCAACTTCTGCTTCATGTTAATAAGCTTTTCTACACGCTATTCTTTCTCTGACCCTCCCCCAATGGGGGTGATCCTTTTGGTATTCCTGCCGCGCTCAGGCACCCAATAAATGTTTGTTGAAGAGGATTGTTGTTGACTAAGGGTCATGTGTCAAAAAAAAAAAAAAAAGATTAGAAAAGAAAAAGTTGGAGAAGTACGTTATGAAAGTGCTGTTAGGCCCACCCAAAGCTTCGGAGAATGGCAAGGAAAAGGAGAATTACCCACGTGTCCCCGCTCTGGTGTGCGTAGTGGGGAGGGAAAAATAAAGGGGGGGGGGCAGCAAAACGAAGGGACGTCCCTAAAAAGCCAAGGGAACGGTGAAGATGCACGAAAAGAGCAGAAGCCAGGAGTTCTGAACATTTCGTGTCATGGACTCCTTGGGCAGTTTGGTGAAAATACAGATCCCTTCTCAGAATAATGCTTGTAAATGCATAAAATACGTAGAATTTCGAACGGCACCAGTTATATTGAAATGCATTTGTCAAGAAAGATTTTTTTTTAAGTAAAACGCCAAATTCACGACCCCGGATTAAGAACCTTTCACTGGGACCTGGATAAGGATAACGGAATAAAGTTACGATGGGGCCGGGCCAGTGGAGCGAGGAGGGGCTCACGAGGGGCAAGGCAGGATTTGGGGGGAGTGGGAGGCAGAGAAAGCAGCAGGGGCGGGGCAGGGGCGCACCCCGGCGGGAGCAGCTGGGACATCGGAGGAGGAGGTGCGGTGCGGGCCGGCCCGCGGCACGCGGAGCAGAGCCGAGGCGGGGCCGGGCGGGACGAGGGGCTCCCGGCGCCTTCCTACCTGTCCGGGCCGCGGCCGCCGCAGATCCTGGAAGTCACCGCCGTAGATGGCCTCCAGCGCCTGCAGCTCGTGGTCCTGGCGCTGCGGGTAGCTCTCCGATTGCTCTGCGGCGCCATCGCCTGCCCCGCGCCGAGCCTGCTCGCCGGGATCCCGGGGCTTCCGGGCGCAGGCGCCCCCCGCCATGGCCACGGCCGCAGCGGGAGCGCGGAGGCGGCGGCGTGGCTGGCGGGAAGGCCGATCCGGGCCACCCGGAGGTGGACGAGGACGTGGAGGAGGGGAGAGAAGGGACGGGGGAGGGGCAGGGCCGGCCCCTCTGGGACGCTGCGCCGCCCTCTGGTGGCCGGAGGGGGCCGCTGCTCAACTCCCAGAGTAACGCCGCGGGGCCCTGGGGAACCCTGGCTCCAGAGCCCGCTTCTGCCCAGGTGCCCTCCCTGAGGGCCCTTACCACGCTCATCCTCTAGCTCATCCTCGTTTTATGGTGGTAGAAACTGAGCCACGGAAAGACTGTGACACGTGGCCGGGAATAAATGGCTGGGCTGGATGCCGTTCTCAATGAAGAACGCTTTCACCTGCGGGAGCCCTGCTGTGGGGTGAAGCCGGGCCTTCGCCCTGGCGGGACACCCGGAGCGAGCTCCTCCAGCAAGCCCAGCCTCGGCTGCAGGGCGGCCCTCAGCGACGGCACTCCCGTCTCCTGACTCCTACAAGGAACAGTGTTTTCCGTTCCTTTCCCCTCACATGCCCGCTGGCCAGCCACACATCGTGTCGGGCGTTATTTCTGTAGAACTAGTTTGAATAATTCTGTTATGTTTTAGTCTGTGTAACTATTCTCGACACTTCTTTTATCCGTCATATTTGCTACCATTGCTTCAGTTCAGTTCTGTAACCAAAGCACTGGGCATCCGCCAAGTATACACTCGGGGACCCCACAAACACCTTGCTATTGTATGTAGTTTGCCACCTGCTATCCCTCTGCTTCCACCTCCACACGGGCTGTCACGGCAGACTCCTCCGGAAGGCCCAGAGCCCTAGGGGAGCTGGGCAGGTTCCCTCTGAGCTGAAAAGTCCGGTACCTCACCCAGAGCTCCCCCACTGACTGTGACCCTCTACACGGGACTACTTTCTTTTCTATATTATTGTGAATTGTGTGGTTTATAAGTAAAGAGTCAGTCTCAGTGCGCTGGTGGAAGCACAGGGTCAAGTACGGAAAATATGTGACTGGCTCTTGTGTTATGAGAATGTTTGCTAGAATTATGTAATAATAATAGGTCATGTTTATAAGTTTTATGTTTATAAGTATTTTATAATTAAAACTCTTTCCATCCATTGGCATAATGATGAGTACTGGCTCATTGCAAGTATTGTTATTCTGAATTATATAAATCATATAGATAAAGACAGAGATTTAGAGAGATTGTAGATGTAAAACTAGAGATCTTTTCATTTTACCAATTAGGAAACCGAGCTGAAAGAAAGTAAAGTGACTTGTCCAAAGTCACATAGGTAACAAAGAATAGTGTAACGTTCCTGTCGGCTCTAAGTTATAATCCTTCTCTGGGAGGAGGTTTCTTTTCTGTATAATCTGTTCCTCTGTGAGAAGGTTTCTTGGGAAGTTTCTGGAGCCTCCAGCCAGAGCGAAGGTAGAATCTCGAATCCTCTTCTTCCTGAATCCTGGCTCTGAATCTCCTCGAGCTTCCTAATCTAGACTGTCTCCTTCCAGACTGCCTCCACACTCTATCCCAGTCTAGACTCTTCTCCAGGCTCAATGTTGCCTCTTTTATCCTCCCAGAGAATGGGCTTGTGAGAACTCAAAGGACTTGTGAGAAATACTTCAACCAATGAACTTCCTCCTTTTAAAGGTGTAAACTCCTTTAAATATGTAAACTCCTTTTCTGAAGTCTAAAGGTGTAAACTCCTTTTAAAGGTTTTGAACTAAAGGTGTGAACTCTGAGCTAGAGAATTGTTTAGACAACCTGAGTTATCACCTTGTAATCCTAACATCGAATAGAGCCACAATTTTAACCCAAGTATTACAGTAATTGTAAGACTTGTCCAAAGGCACACAGTTAAAACTTGGGAGTCTTAGAATCAGGAGTCTAATATGGGTTTTGTCACTAATAAATAAAATTCATATTCCTTAGTTTTTGTTTTTTAATTAAGAATCTTCTATTATCTGGTACCAACCTGTTATACTACCTTTACCTTACTTGATTCCCCAGCATGTACTTCTTATTTTAGACAAAAGGAATATTGGATGTCCTGTGAAGAAGTCCCATGTGTCCCAAATATTACTTACATTATACTCTGTGCCTGGAATATCCTCTGTGATAAGGATAGCATTTACTTGGTTTAGACTAGATTAATTTCTTCCTAACAAGTCAAGGAAATGATAGACTTTATTAGTCCAGGGCACCAAGACTCCAATCATTGACAAATGTGAATGTTAATGGGATGAGTTCACCTATAAAATGGAAACAGAATAGCTTAGAAATCAAAATCCAACAATATGTTGTTTACAAGAAACACACTCAAAACAGGAAGACAAACACAGGATTAAAATAAAGCGCTGGGGCAGATTCTAATGTGCTTCAGCAGGAGGAGTAATCATGACACAGACAAAGAAAAAGTAAAGATAGATCTAATTAAAAGAAATAATTAGATGTTAGAAATAACACTCTTGACATTGAAAATCAGATATCAAGGAAAACTTATTAAAGAAGAATCTTAAGGAATTGTCTTAACATATCTGGCCAGAAGCAGACTCCACTCCTCTTCAGGAAGAGGGAGCACTGAGTACAGAAATACTTGCTCTTGTGACCCAGTTCCTCTCTTCAGAGAAGGGATTGGTTCTGTTTTATCCAAGTTACAGTCCCCCACTACATGTTTCCCCTTAATATGTATAAAACATGCCCCCCCATCATATTTCCCATGTTCAAAAATGGCAGAAAACTCCTCCTTTGGGGTGTGTTTAATATTCAATTAGCTTATTAAGCACAGGGTAGTGATTTGGTCAAATCAGGTCATTGACCCCAACTAGTTTGGGCTTGATGAGCTATTATCTTAAGTTTGTGGTTTTCTCAAAACCACAAGACTCTGATTGAAGCCACCTGTATCTTCCTTGCCCCACCCCCCAATTTCTTGTTTGCTCAAGGCTTCTACTGATCACTTAATTGTTTTGTGAATCCTACTCTTCCTTAATCTCTCACATTCTGAAAACCTCTTGGTCATTGGTATCCACTATCCAAATTCCACATTACCTCAAAGCTTACAACATTGAAACCCAACTTTTCAGCATTTCTTGTATTAGGTATTAACAATTTTACTATATCAGTCTCTAAATTGTAAATAGCTAGAGCAGCACAAAGCAGGTCTAGATCAAGTAGCAATTTAATTTATCACTTTCAGAATGGGGAAAATAGTTTCCAAACCAGAAAGTCTCCTAGGATCTTCCCTATTGCAGGGCAGGAGTTGGGATGGCTCCCAAGTCTGTCTAGTTCTCTCCCTGCAGGGATTAAATAAATGCTTTCTCTTTATACCTGAAGATGGTTCTGATTAGTTAATTTGGGAAAGGGAGTCTAGCATGGTCCCACACAGTACCATAAACAATTAAATAATATCAAATAATTTTATAGCAAGTGTCTCTGATAATGAGACCTTTATCAGAGAAACTTGCTATAAAATTTTTTGATATTTCTCAAATATATACTGAGTCTAGAACTGAGTCAAATTGATACAAATGTATTCCCCAATTGATAAGTGGTCAAAGAATATATAGACTATTTTCAGAAGTCAAAATATATACTCTAAAGCTAATACTCTAAATCACTAGATTGATTAGAGAAGTGCAAATTAAATCAACTCTGAGATACAACTTCATACCTATCAGAAATGCCGAATGCTGAGGGGATGAGAGAAAATAGGCACACTTAGTAAACTTATGAACTGGTCCAAATAATTCTGGAGAACAATTTGGACTAGGTTCAAAATGTTATAAAATTATGCATACTCTTTGATCCAGCAATACCACTACTAGGTCAAAAAAAAAAAAAAAAAGAGGTTAAAAAAAAGGAGCTACATTCCTACTCTGGTTAGTAAATATTTTTAGATAAATCATACCAGAGAGGCAGTGAAGGGAATAACAGAATGGTTAGATGCCATTATCTGAATGGCATAGGAAAATAAAATGGCACTAGAAAAGTTATTGGCAGGAAAAAGAACATGTGTTACAACTGGAAGTAGTTTCACTCCTAGTATAGCCCTATCAGAATTAGCAGAAAATTCAGGGATTAATTATTCATCCTGTGTAAGGAGATCTGTGCAGAGGTTAATAGACTTTTATGAGGTGGGATTTAAAAATTAGACAAATTTAAGGAGTTTGAAAAGATTGTAGAAACCAAATTATTAAAAAGAAAAAGACGAGGAACAAATTATTAGAAGTAGCTCTATTTAAACACCAATACCCTTGATTAAAGCCTGATTTTTCCAGAGCTCTATTTCTAGAAATCCTAAATGAAATAACATGGGACAAAAGAGTTCAATGTCCCAAATTTTTTTATGATAGAAAAACTAAGTAGGGAAGAGGGGAAAAAAAAAATCTAGCAGTCAAAGGAAGGAGCATTGCTCAACTGAAAATGGCCAATTGGGTCTTCAGTGGGGCAGCTACTAATACTGACAGATTATTGTTTGTCCTTATTTTTTTAAGAGAACCAAAGATATCTGGATGATGATATCTTGCTTTGCAAATGATTTGGATTTAAGTGAGTTGAGGCTGTGCAAAGTCATAAACCTTACTGTCTCCTCCAGGGTCATCTGAATTTAGTGGCAAGATATAGGTGGGGATGACTACAGATGAGTGACCCCAGAAGCAATGAGACACCTTGGCCTTTTTAGGTTTATCTGAGATAACTGAGAGCCTAATTGGGAGTAGCTAGCATAAATTTGTAGTGGACCTAGTCAGAAATATTTCAGATTTTGTAATTTTCTCCAGTTTCTCTCAGCAACATGTGAGTGGGAGAGAAGGAGGCAAATGATAATTCAGGGATGAGGTTTGGCAATATGTGATCAGTGACAGGAAAAAGGAGCAGAGGAATTGAAAGAACTAACCAGCATAAAATTGAATTGGTTCAACAAGGCTCTAAAATTGGAAAGAAAAGATAGTATACTCACTATAGAGCTTATGGTCTGGGATAATACTGAAAGAAGGAGGGATAGGTTAAAGTGAGGACAAAAAGTAGGTTTAGAGAGTGTGAAGCATAGAAAAAGATGAAAAAATAAAATATTGATCAAATAAAGAAAATTTTAACAAGTACTTCATAGAGAAAGAACTTTAGACTTAGAGAAGACCTCATGTTACTTAGTCCAACCGAAGAGATGTGAGAAAGTCTAAGGCTACCTGACCTTGGGAATGCCACAAACAATGCTGGCCAAAAGCAATAATTTTATACTGATTCTGTGGTCAGTAAACTGTAGAACTCAATGATAGGAACTACACTATACTTACCACTTGGCAATTGTGCATCTAAACCATAATAAAATTTTTTCTTTCTCTTTCCTACAAAATTATCTCCTTGGTTCTGACTCTGCTAAACTCCTTTGGAACTTTAGCCTAGTGTAATTTCTTCTTGCTTCTGTCTCTTTGCTAAACTCCTTTAGAATTAGTCCACTGTCAAGCAGTGTAATATCTTTTGGCTCTTTGCTAGATTCCCCTGGAACTTTGGCCTGCTTAAATTGGTGTTATAATTAGAATAAATCTTTGCTTCTTAACTTGGAGACTAAGTATTCAAATTCTTTAGCCAAACCAGGACCCTAATCTTGTTGGGGTATCTTTCTCAACACAATCCTTACCTGAAATCATTCCCAGTCAGGGCACCAAATGATGAGGTTAGTGGCAGTGCAGAGAGTTGTGGGAACCTCTCTTTGGTTGGCACAGGTCCAACATGAAAGAATTCACAAATTCGAAATATTAGACTGGCAAAGAGAAGTTTATTGGCACTGAGAAGTCAGCTTTTGTTAGGAGACTGACTTGTGAGTGACAAAGTCCTGGCAGAGAGAAAAAGGTCCTAGCAGAGAAATCTTGGCAGAGAGATAAAGATGGGTTAACACTGAGAAGAGAATGTCTTCACAGCATCTTCACAGGCAGGGGTCTTGGCAGACAGCTATGTCAAAGAGAGATCTCTTGGCATGGCATGATACCTGCTCTTAGGCTTCTGCAAAGAAAGTGGCCCAAATTGCCCTTTAATAGGAAATCAGAGACTAAAGTTTCAATTGAATGAAATTCCTTCAATGTTGTTACTGCCCCTAGGCCTAGAGTTCCAATTGAATAAGACCACATAAGTTTGAGCTAAGTAGGACTGGTCCTGGGCCAATCTTAATAAAACCACTTAACTGCACGGAGGGCGGCTCCCTATCAGGAGAGTTTCAGGGCTCACCCCAAAAGTCAAGGATGGTTTCAGGGTTCCCCCATCACATCTACAAAATTCCTAACAAGTAATTCTTCAGCTTCTATGGAATTAAATAAGTGAAGATACTCTAATGGGAATATAGCCTTAAACTATATTTTAATTGTGACTTGAGACTTTTAATAACAAATAGAGATATAGCTAAAAAAGTTGCAGTTGACTGTCCCCTCTGTTTTCCCATCACATCTTAATTAGCATTTAAGTATCTCTTTTTTAAAAATTCTTTTATTTCTGGGTTAGATTTCCATGATTAGAATGTAAACATGAACTTCCCCAAACAATGGGAGAAAAGGCCAGGGGTAGGGTGAGATGGGGGCTTTTAGGACTTCTGCATTCAAGTTATTTAATCTTGTGTTTTCAAGTTTTTACTTTATACACTCCTTTTACTGATGAACACCTAGTCAGATGGGAGATTCCCTTTCTCACTATATTGTAATAAACTCTTTTTTCTTTTTCTTATACTGAGATTCTCTGTTTTTATGGTAGATACTATCCTACACAAGTTTGTACTTGCATGCCTTCAAGGAATTCATTTTCTACCTTATCTTTCTTTCTACCCTTCTTCCCTACCCCACTTCAGGCAGAATGTTCCATCTTTTTTTTTTTTTTTTATTTTATAATTATAACTTTTTTTTTTTGACAGTACATATGCATGGGTAATTTTTTACAACATTATCCCTTGCACTTACTTCTGTTCAGATTTTTTCCCTTCCTCCCCCAACCCCCTCCCCCAGATGGCAGGCAGTCTTAAATATATTACAATATATTCTAGATACAGTATATGTGTGTAGAACCAAATTTCTTGTTGCACAGGAAGAATTGGATTCAGAAGGTAAAAATAACAGTTTACACTCATTTCCCAGTGTTTCTTCTCTGGGTGTAGCTGATTTTGTCCATCATTGATCAATTGGAATTGGATTAGCTCTTCTCTATGTTGAAGATATCCACTTCCATCAGAATACATCCTCATACAGTATCATTGTTGAAGTGTATAGTGATCTTCTGGTTCTGCTCGTTTCACTTAGCATCAGTTGATGTAAGTCTCTCCAAGCCTCTCTGTATTTCTCCTGTTGGTCATTTCTTACAGAACAATAATATTCCATAACATTCATATACCATAATTTACCCAACCATTCTCCAATTGATGGACATCCATTCATCTTCCAGCTTCTAGCCACTACGAAAAGGGCTGCCACAAACATTTTGGCACATACAGGTCCCTTTCCCTTCTTTAGTATTTCTTTAGGATATAAGCCCAGTAGTAGTATGGCTGGGTCAAAGGGTATGCACCTTTTGATAACTTTTTGAGCGTAATTCCAGATTGCTCTCCAGAATGCTTGGATTCTTTCACAACTCCGCCAACAATGCTTCAGTGTCCCAGTTTTCCCACAGCCCCTCCAACATTCATCATTATTTGTTCCTGTCATCTTAGCCAATCTGACAGGTGTGTAGTGCTATCTCAGAGTTGTCTTAATTTGCATTTCTCTGATCAATAGTGATTTGGAACACTCTTTCATATGAGTGGAAATAGTTTTAATTTCATCATCTGAAAATTGTCTGTTCATATCCTTTGACCATTTATCAATTGGAGAATGGCTTGATTTCTTATAAATTAAAGTCAATTCTCTGTATATTTTGGAGATGAGGCCTTTATCAGAACCTTTAACTGTAAAAATTTTTTCCCAATTTGTTACTTCCCTTCTAATCTTGTTTGCATTAGTTTTGTTTGTGCAGAAACTTTTTAATTTGATGTAATCAAAATTTTCTATTTTGTGATCAATAATGGTCTCTAGTTCTCCCTTGGACACAAACTCCTTCCTCCTCCACAAGTCTAAGAGGTAAACCATCCCATGTTCCTCCAATTTATTCATGATTTCGTTCTTTATGCCTAAATCTTGGACCCATTTTGATCTAATCTTTCCGTTTTTATGTAGTGCTCTAAATGTTGGGAATTTTTTTCTTTTAGTTGAGCCAAAATCTATCATCTTATAACTTTTAACCAGTGAGCCTACTTCTGTCTTGTTGAGGCACATGGAGCAATTTGAACTTCTCTTCCCCATGAAGGAAGGAACAAAGAAAAGAAGGAGAGAAGGAAGCAAGTAAGCAAACAAGCCACTTGGAGGAATGTGAATTAGACTTCTGCTTGGCCAGAGGTAGAATCAACAGATGGAAAAAGTCTTTTCATTTCCAGGCTAACTTTGGTTTTGATGTAATAAGGACTCTGTGTCTCCCTGATCTTTGTGGAAGGAGACCTGGGGAAATTCCTAAAAATGATCCCCACCCATCTGAATCTCTCTTGGGAAAACTATCTGGTTCCCATCAGAATCTCCCACTCCCAATTGATCTGATAATCCCTTTAGTGTGGGAAACAAACACCACCTTTTATTGAATTGAAAATTAGCCTTTAATTGCTCCTAGCCCCAAACTAAGGAAGGATAGCTAATAAAAGATGACTCTGAACTCTAAATCTTTGCTAAAAATCCTATCAGGATTTGGCCCACTGGGAAGCTGTTTCTCAGTGTAAACCCATTTTTGTCAAAATCTACCTTTGCTAAATTCCTTTGGAACTTGCCCTCTGGGAAGATTTTTTTTTTTTTTTTTTTTATTGCCAAAAACCTTGCCTGAAGTTTGGAACATCGAATTCTTTTGCAAAAAACCTGCAACTCAGGCCTAGGGATCTCTAACTCCTCATTTCTCATACCTCAACAGTTTCATGAATCGAATTCTCATTTTTTTCTAATTTCTTTCAGTGTTCCTTTTAAAATATCCAAATCAATCCAAATTGAATACAATCTTCCAGATGTGTTCTGATTAGGTACTCTATTAGTGTAGCCTCAGGTCATATTAGCTTAATATGCTGATTCATTGATTTTATAATTCACCCAGATGCCTAGAGTTTTTTTTTTTCTCTCATAAATTGGTTCTTAGTCTCATCCCAGTCACTTTGCATTTGCACAGTAGATTTTTTTTAACCCAAGTGCATTTATCACATTAAATTTCATTGTTAGCTTTAATTCAATATTCCAGCTTTTCTGAGTCTCCAGGTTTTGTAATTTTCTCCAGTTTCTTTCAGCAACATGTGAGTGGGAAAGAAGGAGGCAAATGATAATTCAGGGATGAGGTTTGGCAATGTGTGATTAGTAACAGGAAATATCCTTTTTGGTTTTTGTTGAATGAATACATTGTGCTGAATAAATTATTTTTGTACTAAAACAATACATCTATGTATATTTTTAAAAAGAATTTCCAATCATTTAAATATTTTCATTGATCAACTTATTATCTAAGAATTTAATTTCTTGGTTTAAAGTGATCGTGTTAAAAGGCTGGTTAATATACTACAATAGGTAAATATTATAGGAATGATATGTAAATACAGAAGTGGCCAAATTATTTCTATAATATTAGTCTTCTTTGCTTTTAGAAGAGCTCTACTTTTAAAAGTAGTTCTACTTATGCTTCAGCACAGGAAAAGCCTTTTATTTAATGTAGATGAAAATTCTGCTATTATCATTTCAAGTAATGTCTATGTGCTAACAACCAGTGTATCTGGAAAAAAAAAAAAAAGGAAAAACAAACAGATTAGAAACAAGAATAATTAATACCTGCTGCAGAGATAATCTGGCAACAACTTTTACTGTCATCTATCTATACTCTGGCTTAATATCCATTTGTTCATTCAATCATTTCATTTGACAGTCTTTGAGGGCCTACTATGTTGCATGATAGTGGACTAAATAAGGAAGGAGATCAAAGAATCATAGATTTAGAGTTAGGAAACATTTTAGAGCTGATCAAGCCCAACCCTTTCATTTGACAGATGAGGTAACTGAGGTACAGAAAGTTAAGTGATTTGCTCAGGGCCACACAGCTAGTTTTTGAAATAAGATTAAAACTCAAGTCTTTCTGACTTCAAACCTGTGTGCTATCCATTGCTTCATGCTGTCTTTATATAAAGGTAAGAAGGTACTTCCTCTTGGTCTAGTAGGAAATATAAGAATTATTTACTTCAGTGCTTCAAGGATTCATGATTTCAACAGAATGGGTAATCCCTCTACTAATATAGATTACAGTTCTTTGAACTGCAGTAGATAATGTTCATGAATTCCTATGGTTGAAAAAAATTTATTACCTTAGGGCTAATCTTTGGTGATGATGTTTTACAAACTTAATGAGGATAGACTTTTATTATTGATTTTGTACTCAAATTCCTTACAGCTTGATAGTAACTGCTAGAGCATATACTCTGCTGATCTAGCTTTTGAAAACTATTGTCACCTGAACACTATCATAAGGTAGCAGAATAGCACTCTACTGGAGGAAGAAGTATGAACAAATAACTATAATACAAAATGGAATCAATAAAGTAGAATGCAGTCAAGCCTACTTAAGAGGTACAAATAAAATTGAAGGCAGAGGTGACTTCTAAGTGGAATATCAGGGAAGATTTCACAGAATAATGTAGCACTGAACTGGGTATTGAAGGCTAGGTAAGTTAGATAGAACTTTTCCAGGTGCAGGGGGGAAAGAGGAATAGAGTACTTAAAAGGAACATATGATAGAAAGACTGACAAAATGGCTCAGAAACCAAGTTGTGGAATACTTTGAATATCAATCAGCCAAGGGATTTGGTATTTATTTGATAGGGCACAGATAACTGAAGGTTTTTGAGCTGGGTCACAATGTGATTGGAGCTGATTATTAAGATAAAATTTATCCACCATCAAGTTTATAAAGCAGAATAGAGAAAGTGAGATTAAAGGAAAGGAAATAAACTAATTAGGAGGAGACAAACAATAGTTCAGATGAAAAGAACCTGAACTAAAAGGAAAGTCAATTCAAAAATTACTTCAGAGATATCAGTTGATAGGGCTTGGCAAGTTAGTGGGAATCAGGGAAGAAGACAGTGTAAAAAATTACGCTGAGAATTAAGATTCTAAGCCTTCATGATAGCATTATTAAAAATAGAAAGATGGAGGGGCAGCTAGGTGGTGCAGTGGAGAAAGCACCAACCTTGAATTCAGGAGTTCAAATCTGGTCTCAGACACTTAACACTTCCTAGCTGTGTGACCCTGGGCAAGTCACTTAACCCCAGCCTCAGGGAAAAAAAAAAAAGAAAGATGGAAAGAGAAATAGGTTTGGAGTGGAATAACAGGGGAATAAATTCAGTTTTGAACATGTTTAATTTGAAGAATCCACAAGATATATTGGAGGAGGTTGGTTGGTTTTTTTTTTTTTTTGCTGAGACAATTGAGGCTAAGTGACTTACCCAGGGTCACACAGCTAGGAAGTATTAAGTGGCTGAGGTAAAAGCTGAACTCAGATCCAGCGTTCTAACCATTGTGCCACCTAGCTGTCCCATATTGTGGGAGATATTAAGTAAGCTGCTAGAAATCTGAGCTTGTATTGTGAGTGTGAAGTGGGAATGCAGAAATAATAGATTTACAATTTTTTTTATAAAGGTGATAATTGTAGCCATGAGATAATTATAAAATCCTGATGAGAAAGCTATTTAACTTTTCTTGTCTTTTTATTTTTTTGTGTGTGGCAAAGAGAATTATTTTTAAAATTTATCTTTATTTTATTTTAAACTTAAAAGACAAAATAAGAAAAAAATTATCATTTACATAACAGAAGAGAATTCAAAATATAAAGCAATAAATTTCCATTTCAAGAAGGTCTATAACAAATTCCACATATTGTATTCAGAGTTGTCCATCTTTTTTTTTTGCTTCCTTGTGTTTTTTTTTGTTCTCTGATGTGCACTTTTACTTCATTTTTTTTTGCTTCCTCTCTTCTCTTCTCACAATGACTACAATTAAGTGCATTACATATGCATATACATACACATAGATTATAAGCACATACACACATATATACATATAGATATACATTATACATATACATATAGAATCATTCGCATATATGTAAGACCATACTAGGCTTATTTTCAGTTGTCCAAAATTATTTTAAAGAACTAGGAAGGATGGACAAAAATGGTTAACAGGGAGTTGAAACCAACTAAATAAGATAGTAAGAAGACATCTAGTTTACCTCAGTAATTCAAATAACCAAACACAGATGAACTATATCCTAAAGTACTAGGAGAATTGACAAATGTCACTGTTCAGCCACTATCATTGATTTTTGAAGGATCATGGATGTTAGAAATAATACTCTTGACCCTGAAAATCAGATATCAAGGAAAAATTCTTATTTATTTTTTATATTAAACCTTTTTATTTACAAAGCATATGCATGGGTAATTTTTCCAACATTGACCCTTGCATAACCTTTTGTTGAAAAATTTCCCCTTCTTCCCCCCATCCCCTCCCTCATTTGGCAGGTAGTCCAATACATGTTAAATATGTTGAAATACATGTTAGATCAAGGAAAATTTATTAAAGAAGAATCTTAAGGAATCATCTTAATGTTTCCAGCCACAAGTGGGCCCCACTCCTCTTCAGGAAGAGGGAGCACTGGGTGGAGAAGTGGAGGAAACTTTATAACTTGCTTGTGTGATGCAGCTCCTCCCTTCAGAGAACAGATTGGTCCATTTCATATGGGTTATAATCTTTCTGATACACCCACTACATGTTTCCCCTTATTATGTATAAAACATGTTCCCTTCGCCATCATATATCCCATGTTTAAAAATAGTCGACAACTCCACCTCTGAGGTATGTTGTTTGATATTCAATTAGCCCTATTAAGCAGACCCAGTAGTGATTTGGTCAAGTCCTATCATTTACCCCAACTAATTTGGGGTGGATGGGCTATTATCTTAAGTTTATGGTTTTCTCAAAATTACAAGACTCTTTCTGATTGGCTGAATCCACCTATGCCTTCCTAGTCCCAACAATTTCTTGTTTGTTCTTGGCTTCTATTGATCACATAATTGTTCTGTGAATCCTAACCTTCCTTAATCTCTCAGGGTCTGAAAAACTCTTAGTCTGTGGTATACACTATCCCACACTAGTTCAAAGGTGATAATACTGCGGAAACTCAATTTTTCAGCATTTCTCATATGGAGAATTAAAAAATGCCACACTACAGAAGAAAAAACATTGATCTAATTTTTTAGAAAAGGGATTTGGGTGGACTGTGGTTAAAAAAAAAAGGCTAATGAGAAACTAAATTATTGAGAGATATTGAGTCTAGAATGAAGACTCTTTGTATTTTGTCTTGGTTAAATCAAATATGGAATGTTGTGGATTAATAAACTAGAACATTGGATCTCTTGGGAAGAAGACAATCAGGATATTGAGGGGACTAAAAACCATACCATAAGAAGATCAGTTGAGGAAGTGGAGATGATTAGGTAGAGAAGAGAAAATTTAAGGAGTATGTGAAAAGTGTTCTCAAGTATTTGAAGACTTGTTAAATGGAAGAGGTATTAGATTTGTTTTGGGCCCCTCAGAGCAGAATGAGAAGAAATTGTTGGAAATTTAAAAAGTAGTAGGTAAAGATTCCACATAAGGAATTTTTTTTTAACCAATTAAAACTCTCTAAAAGTACAGTGGTGTGCTTTGAGAGGTATTGATCACTTCTCACTGGAGGTCTTCAAGAGGATACTTTATGATTTCTTTTGGGTCTTTACTAATTCTTGCATGGGAAGTTAATAACAGGGAACAGAAAAACAATATTTGGTTGCCCAACTATTCAGGTATAGAGAACTTGGAATGTGATAAGCAGGATGCAGTTGCCCACTCAGTCAAGTGTAGAAAGCTTGGATTATACTAAATGTTTCAAAATCTGGTGCATCAACAGAGTCTTGTTAATTTCAAATATAACTCCCAATAATTCCTAACCAATGATTGAAGAATAATCTCACCTAGGAAGAGATAACCATTGCCTTATTTTATAAATACCCATCAGGAGCTACCTCCTCTGACCAACCTGTTCCCTGAAGTTGTCTGCTTTTATAATAATAAAACTGTTTCCTTTGAGAAATGAGTCTGGCTTCTTGATAATTCTTACCAATCAAACCTGCAATCCCACTGTATTATAGAGACATTGTTTTCATAAATTGGAATAAATGCTTCTGATATTTAATACAATTCTGAAATTCTGTCATACTCAATGGATGAAATTGCCAAGGGAGAAAGTATGAACAAAGAGAGTTGAGAAGAAAGTATCAGAAAAACATCTACATTTAGGAGTTTGAAGCCAGAAAATTCACAATAAAGTTGTGGTAGAAGATAACCAATCAATAGATGATTATGAAGTGCCTACTAAATGCTAGATAGTCTTCTAAATATTGGGGATGCAAGAAAGAGCAAAGAACACTTAGGTTTACAATGATGGATGGCAATGAAATGCAGAGAAAATTTAATTAGACAAATAAGAAAAAAATATTGACAATAAAGTTCCAAGAGGAAAAAAAAAAAAAGAATAAAGTAAAAAGTATGTAGCAGAAAACAAAAGAATAACCTATAAGGAAGCAAAGAAGTGGGATTTGCTATTTTTGTCCTTGTAGTTGCAGCCATACTTGAACAATGAACATTCTTGATAATAGGAGGGAAGTAAGGAGTTGTTGCTAGTTCTCATTTTCAATTTCCATCCAATCTTATTTTCTTTTATGCATGGTACCAACCTTCCTATTTTCTATATTCCCTCAACTATAAAAGAGACCTTTTCTTTGCATTTGGGGTGGTAGCTTTTCTGGGAAGCTGGGATCCTATTTATTGGTAAATTCATGCTTCCTAATGAATTAATTGTGCTTGGACCTTTGTACCTTACTCTACTAAAATTTTAACTGATACGGTAGTAAAGCTACACTAGAAACATTTTCCATATTTTTAAGACAAAATGGATAGATCTTTGACAAAATAAACTTATAGGATAAGTGAAGAAAGTATCATTTCATTAGTGCTTTTATATATTTTGTGATCTTTTAATACCTTTTGTGATTTTTTAGTATATAAAAGAACTTGAATTAGTTTCTTCCTTAATGAAAATCGGTTTCTTTTTGAACTAATCTATAGGTATTTAATTTTTTTCCCTTATTTCTTTTTTTTCCTTTTTGCTGAGGAAATTGGGGTTAAGTGCCTTGCTCAGGGTCACACAGCTAAGAAATGTTAAGTGTCTGGCCAGATTTGAGAACTCAGGTCCTTCTGACTTCAGAGCTGGTGCTCTATCCACTGCGCCACCTAGTTCCCCTATTTCTTCACATTCTTTCATCTACTTGGAGAAAGCAGACTCCGTGGCTGAGTGTTATGATTTAGATCAAATCAATGTAAAAAAATTAAGGCCAGGAAAGTGACAACAAAATGGATTAAATGGCCTCTGAAGTTCCTCCTGTTGTGTCACAGTTTCCTTTTAGTGTTCTGCCTCAGTTTCCCTAAATTGTTCTGCCTTAGTTCCTTGAATTGTTCTGCCTCAATCCCCCTGGTTGCAACCCTCCCTTCCTGAATATTGGGACTGATATAACTTAGAGCTGGCTACTCTAGGGTCATAAATTGTAAATGTTTAATCTCAGATAAGGGGGAGATCTTTTTCAGACATCCTGGCTCCTAAGTCCCCCTAAATTCTCAAGATTTTATGGTCCTCACTTCCCAACCTGTCAGAATTGGATTTATGATCCATTCCTGGAAATTCCCACTTGCCAGTGCTCACTCTACCCCTCTTTTCTGCATTTGTGCCTTATAAAAATCCTTGGAATGCTGAATTCTTTGAGAGGAAAGTCCAATTCAGCCCTGGGGGAAGAATGGATTCTGATCTGCCCCCAGATAATCTCTCCCTCTCAGAAATTCAAATAAAAATATTAAAAACTCTATAATCTTTATCTTGCTTCAGTTTCTCTGGTGTTACACTCCAGGTCCACTTCTACAATCCATTATGATGATAATGATTATAATAGATGAATAATAAATCAAGTACCCAGTTTGTGCAAATGAATGGAAGATGTTAACACATTATCTTCAAAGGTACTAGTTTTTTTTCCCTAAGAATTAAAATTTTAAATAGTCTGAACTAAAGAATAGATATAGATTTGATTAAACTATACATACATATATGTATATATTTGATTAAATAATACAAAAAATTATTTCATTTATTAAGCATTTTCTTAAGTTATATATGAATTACCATTAAGCAGGAGTTTTCATTATGGTTGCATGGAGCACATGGAGCATGGGGATTTTATTAAATATCTGCTCACTTTCAGTATACTGCCTAATTCCCCAAGAGGAATCACATACAAATGGACTTAAATGAAATGCCTTAGCTATATCAATCTCCCTCAAAACAACTAGTAAAGATTGGAGCTGTAAGCAAAGAAAGCAAAGACATATATACCTGAAATGTTGGAGTGAGCCAGTAATTAATTGTTTTCTGATTAGGTTTATAGATCCAAGTCAATCATTATATCCTCAAACAATATATTTTACATACCTTCAGGGTTCTTATATTCCTTTTTATTTTCCTTTACCCATTAAGCCATTGTTAATGGCACATTTTTTAAGCTACTGAAATATGAGCCCTGAATTTGGCATAACAATAATACTTTGGACCCTATAATAATCTCATCCTCTGGCAAAGGGTCATTAAGCAATTGTGCTTCCCATCAAGTGTTCACAACCCCTGTTCTTTGTCACTGACAGATACTGCATTCCCATTCATTTCACAGAACTCTAGTTCTGTGCCCCACGGGGTGGTCACCATCCCTAATATTTGAGACAATGACTGTTCTCACAGGCTCCAAGAGCATATGACTTCCCCTTCTTAAGAAATGCTAACCATGAGAACTATCTAAAGATCTAAGAATGATTGTATATGTGGGCCAACTCTTTTCATGTATATAAAAAAGTGACTCCAGCATCATCAGCATTAAGGCTTCCTTCTTAGGAAGGACTTTGATTCACATATGCTATTTTTTCTCATTCTGAAATTAATTAACTTTCTTTGTATTCTGACTTTCCTGCCTCTTGTCTGATCTGTTTGCTTGGCTTTGGTCACCCATAGGTGGGAGGCCAGTTCTACTCTGGTTAACAGAACAAAGAACAGAACTGGGTAGGTAAGGGAAAAAATGCAATTGGTTATGGGGCTGGCAGTATCATGAAGGTGAAGACAACACAAGTAGTTGGAAGTTGGGAATGAGGGGCTAGCAACAACCTCTGCCTTTTCTCTTACGATTAAGAAAAGTTCATTCTCATAACCATATCTTTGAAGGATAGTTTGGTGGTACAATGATACTAAATTGACTCCCTAATGCTCATCTGCATCTGTTAAGGATAACAGATGTCTTTGAGGGAAGAATAGAACAGCGATTGACAGAAGAACTGAACTTCTAAACTTAGTTCACAGGCAGTATGTGATTGAATAATCATATAAAATAGGGCAGTAACATAGAATAGGATCAATTAACAGAATAGAATCCCTTATAAAATGATACAGAATCAATCTAGTGAATACAGCACTTGGCTTGAAATCAGAAAAAACTCATCTTCCTGAGCTCAAATCTGACCTCAGACACTTACTGTGATCCTAAACAATTCACTTAACCCTATTTGCTTCAGTCTCTCATCTGTAAAATGAGCTGGAGAAAGCAAATCACTCCTTTGTCTTTGCCAAGAAAGCCTCAAAATAAGAAAACTTCGTGAATAGTAGGACATGATTGAAACACCAAACAACAAAAGAATCAATTTAATTTTTTCAAAATTTAAGGTTTTCTTTTTTCTTTTGTTTTATACCTAATTTTTTTGTTAATCCTTACTTTGAAAGCAAAGGGAGGCACAAGATTCTGGTAAAACTAAATACAGACAAGGTATAATGTATTTGATACAAAATTGCTGGCCTGACTCCTCACTTTATTTTTTTTGTATTTAAATTTCTGGACTGCAATGATCTGGACTACAAGGAGTACTTATTAAGTATTACTGACACACAATTTATGTAAACAATTGTAAACAATTTTTAACAGCATTTGCACATTAATTTATAATTAAGGGTTTTAATGCATATGAAGCAATTTAGGAAAATATTTAATAACTGAAGCATTGCTAGAAGATCTGACCATTTTCATTTAGGTAGGTTGTATTTACAATGTATATAAATAAATGATTAAAATTCATAAGAATCAGAATCATTCTCCAATTGATAAATGATCAAAAATATGAGTAGGAAATTGTCAAGAGAAGAAACTAAAGTATATAGAGTCATATGAAAAAATTCTCCAAAACACTAGCAAATAGAGAAGTGAAAATTAAGGCGATTCTAAGCAATTCTACTTCATGTATATCAGATTAGCAATGATGAGAAAGAAGGAAATATGACAAATGGAGGGGATGTGGAACAATAGGCACATTAATCTATTGTTGGTGGATTTGTGAGTAGGTACAACTGTCCAGCAAAACAGTATGGAATTAAACACAGAAAGCTATTAAATAGTGCAGATCCTTTGACCCTATTGTATCAATTCTAGACTTATACCCAAACAAGATAAGAAAATTAAGAATTACAAAAATATCTGTAATTGCTCTTATTGGTGTCAAAAAAACTGGAAATTAATGGAATCTCATCAATTAGAGAATGGCTGAACAAACTGTGGTATATGAATGGAATGGAATACCATTGTGCTTTAATAAGAAAATAGATAATTTCAAAGAGATAGGGACTGATGCAGACTAAAATGAGTAGAACCAGAACAACTTATACTATAATATCAGTATTATGAAAACATTTTTGAAGACTTTTATGAACTGATTAAGAATGAAATTACCAGAATCAGGAGAAAAATTGATATAATAATAACACTATAAAGACAAATTTGAAATCTATAAGAACAATGATCAAGGAAGTGATCATTTATGCTCCAGAGAATTAATGATGAAGCATGCTATTCATCTTGAGAATGATGGATTGGAAGTCTAGAATGGGACAAAAATTTTTGTTCAAAAAATTTTTTTAAACATGTGCAATGAGGGAATTTTTCTTACTTGATTCTGCATATTTGTTGTGATGAATTTTAATTTCTTCATTCCCTTTCATTACTTATGAATCAAAAGGTGGGGTGTGAAAATGATGGCAATCAGTAAAAAGAAGATAGCTAATATGTCTGTGTAACTATAGTTTTGCCTACACATAAAGAAAAAAAGTCTACAGGTATACAATTAGTATAGGGGAAATTATAACAAAAAGTTTTTTGTTTTTTTTTAATAGAATCAAGTAACTAAATTACCATGTTACACTGTATAGAGACTTTTGGATTATCTTGTGTCTGTATTAAATGTATATGATAGTTGTATTTTTGTAGATGTGTATATATATATACACAAATGAGATTTCAAAATTTTGTCTCACAAATGAAAAAAAATTTTTTAAAAAGCCCACACCCAAAAACTTACATACCCGAATGAATGTTATTCTTCAGAATTTTCCCCTGTGAAGATTAGAAATACTGCCATTTCCCATGTGAAGTAGGAGGCTGGAACAATATTCTAGTGAACAAGTGATGAAGTTTGAACTATTAGGATCGCTATGATGAATGGAGAGAAGAGAATGGGTATGAGAAATGTTATGATGATAGACCTGAAAAAAAAAAAAAAAAGGAAACTAAATGGATGTGGGAAAGAATATAGACTCACTCAAAGTTTGTGAATCTGGATGAGTGGAAAGATGATAGTGCCCCCAATAGAGAAAAGTTTAAAAGAAGAGTAAGTTTAGAATAAAGGTTAAAAAAATTTTGTTTTGGACATCCTAAGTTTCATATTTATATGGGACATCTCATTGGAAGTGTTCTATAGGTGGTTGTTGATATAGGACTGGAGCTCTGGTGTAAGAGCTAGAAATATATGTGTATGTATATGTGTATATATATGTAAATATGTATATATGTATGTATGTATATGAGGCATCTGCTTAGATACCATAATTAAACTCATGGGAACTGATTAGACCATTAAGAGACAAAATGTAGAGAAAGAGGGCCCAAGACAAGAGACCTCAGGATATATTTACTTATTGGGAACAAGACATGGATGAAGATCTGAAGAGACTAAGAAGAGAGGGTCAAACTAGTAGAGGAAGAATCAGGAGAGAGCAGGGCTATAAATATGGAGGGAAGATAGGTATCTAAGAAAAAGATGCGGACAACAAGGTAAAATACTGCAGAGTAGTAAAGAAGAATAAGGATTGAGAAGTGAGGACAGGATTTAGCAATTGAGAGATCATTTTTTGCAAAAGTAAGTGGAAAAGGAGGGATCAAATGCTTTTTTTTTTTTTTTTAAAGGCGTTTGACTGTGGAAGAAAGTAGGTCAGAGTTCATATGATACAGAAGATGGTCTGATTTCATTTTCTCCCTTCTCCAATTCATTAACCACAATTGACAAACTGATATTCTTAAATCATAGTTCTGACCAAGTCATTTCCTCACAAAGCTTAATGATTTACAATTACCTTCCGAATAAATATAAATGCCACTGTTTGGTTTATTTCACAACTTATAAAGGGTTAAGGGATTTTTTGAAAATTTTACTTAGGGGCTTAGAATAATTATTAACAGGATCCTTGGGTTCATTCACTCAGCAAATATTTACTTGTGTACATACTATATTTAAGGAACAATTTTAGGTTCTGTGAAAATGATAGTCTTTCAATGAAGGAATTAAGTATTTAACAAGGGAACTAAGCTTTTTGTACACAAACATTGCAAGGTAGTTTCTAGGTGTTAGTTGGAGAAGGAATGGGTTATATTATGAGTGGGACAACTTGAAAGGAACCCTGGTGAGGCCCAGTTCCCTCAGTTTGCATGGCATGATGCAGAGAACACCGAATATGAACTCCTTATATAGAGATTGAAATCACAACCTCAGTGAATCTTATTGCTTGTGAGTCTTTGGTCATTTAACCTCTCCGATCCTCAATTTCAAGGAGGGACATTTAACCTTTCCGACCCTCAGTTTAAAGGAGGGACTAGTTGACTAGATGACCTCTGAACTTCTATTTCCAGGTGCTTAAGGGCCAGAGAAACTGGGTGACGGTGATCTTAGGCAAGAGTCAAGACGTAAAGGCTTTCCCGATACCACGCTGCTCTCCTTGCTTTTCTCCCCTCCTCTATTCCCATGCTTCTTTCCTTCATGCCATTTCCTTAGCCATCCCTTCTTTTTATCTTCCCCAGCAGGCACGCAACCACACACCGCCCTTTCTGCCCTATCTAAAGGCATGAAAGCGTCCCCATCTTCCTTTTCTCTTTTCCTCCCTCCTTCCCTAAGGGAAAGCCCAGATCGTGATCTGTCGTGACTCTTGTCCCAGAAAAGGGTGGATGGAGACAGTGTCCAGGGCCAGGACCAAAGAAATATTCCCCCTCCTCCCTAAAGTGCCCTAAAGGCGGGCCTTGGACGCCCAAAGGGAGGGACTAGGGGATGACGAGCCCTCAGTTCCTCCGCTTCCCAGCCACGCGGACAAGAGGAGGAGCCGTGACCGTCGGCAGAGACCGTTCTAAGAAGAACGCCTACGAAGAGGCGGAGGCCCGAGGTCTACCCCAGCCCACAGCTCAGTGGTTACTGAAAGTGACAGTTGTTTGCTTGGCTAAGATGGCCGCCTTCAGTGAAACCGAGGCAGAAAAAGGAAAGGAGAGAGAGGGGGAGGGGGAGAGAAGGGAGGGGCTATCGCGCATCTTCACGTGACCCAACTCTGCTCGCTAGCTCCTCCCCGGGATCCCCGGGAGCTCTGCTGCTCGTGCAGCAGCAGGAGACCCGCGGCTGCTGCGCATGGTGGCAGGAGGGCTGGCTGGGAGTGGGAACATCTTTCCTCTAGTGTCCTCCAAGCTTGGGGCTCTTTCTCCTCATAACTGGGGTTGGACTAAAGGCGCAGAGCAGGGTTAGAAACCTTCGGCTTGGGCGGGCACCGAGGTGGCGAGTTGAAGTCCCCAGAAGAGGCGGAGCTGGGGGGAGGGTGCTCCCTTGATGACGGCTTTTTGGGAGGGAGGTAATGAGGAAAGGAAGGGTCGTTGGCGGGTGAAGTTCGAGCTAGAGGATTCTGGCAACACCGTGGGCAGAGTTAGGGTCCCAGTAGCCCCTCCGAGCCTCTGGATGCTTGGCACTCAGTGAGATTTCAGGGGGTTTCGCTCTCTGTTTTTGAGTCCGCGGGGTTGAAAAACAACAACCAAACGTTTTCTCTTTTCTCAAGGAAAGAGTGGAGAGCCCAGCCATTCAACTGGCGAGACCTCCTTCTCTAAATGGGATGCCTCTGTTTTGGGAAGAACGGAAGGAACTGAGGATGGGGGCGTAGAGTACCCTCCTTGAATGCAAAATGCTGTCTTCTCAAGTTGGCGAGCCTTGTTTCGACCCACACATATAAGTGGTGGCCGTGGCCGTGGTGACCATTGGGGAAGAGGGAGGGAGAGAGACGTGCGTCGAGAGCAGCTTCTGACTGTGTCCCCATTGTCATGTGTGTGAGACCCAAGAGGGGCCCGGGATGGGGAGTAGTAACCTCCTTCGCCCCTCCTGAGCAATATGCAGACGTGAGGGGCTCAGTAACCTCTACAGGGCATGGCGATTCCGCAGCCAAGGCCCTCCCCGTCAGGCACAAGTTGTCATTCGTTCATTCATTCATTCATTCATTCACTCATTCATTAGTTCTTCTAAGCCCAGGCTCCAGGCACCCAGACTGTCTTTAGCTGTGTGTGAAGCAGAGGCTTAGAGTTGGAAGACTGGGGCGTGGGGGTCGGGGAGGAAGAAAGAGGAAAGAGCAAAGACAGTGTCACCATGGGGCACAATGAAAGCTGGATCCCCCGAGACGCCAGCGACCGAGGCTTCCCCCGAGCTTTAGGGCCATATAACGGATCCAGCGCTGAGGCCGTCTGGACCAATCGAAGTTCCCTTGGGGTCAGCACCTTGGAAAGCGAAAGGGAAGCTCAGACCTATCGGCATTTCACCACAACCGTGCAAATTGTCATCTTCATTGGCTCTTTATTAGGTAAGTGCGCACAGTTAGGTTTGTAGGCTCCTCTTTTAATGTGGGTTTCCCTGAGGGCGCTGACCTGTTAGGCAAGAACAGTCTTCTATGGTTGGGGCAATTGGTTCTGTTTTCCACGCAGGGTTTTCCGATGTCTGACAAAGTGAAACTAGTTGAAGGAAGATGATATTTAATGAATCACTGGAGCGTTAACTGTAGTTAAGTTGCAGACGAGACAGGTTACTGCCCTCCTACCCCAAAGCCGCGGAAATCTGAGCTCCTCTCCTAAAGACGTCCTACAGTAATTCAATGTTACAAGTATCGCTCAAGACTGACATTGCTACAGTGTTCGAGGATAATTTATGATACATGTTCTTAGTGTTATACATATATATATTATTTAAAAAGGGGCTGGAATTTTGAGCTAACTTGCATGTGTTGTGGTTTACAAATATCTAAACACAACGCTATGATTTTATTCATGTTATCTGGATTGAAAGTTACCACTGTTTGAATGTGTGCTTGCACACCTGCCACACATCTTTTAAGTGTATGTCAAATTCTACTAAAAAAGACATACTTTGTGCATGTTTCCTTGTTTATTTAATATTGTTCTTAACCCTATCTGCTGAAAAATAACCCTGTGAAGTTAGATTCAGATGTCACCTTAGTTTTATATCATTTAAAAAATGATACAAAATCAAGTGGATAATCAAGCCACTTATGAATTAGTTCCCCTAATTTTTTTAATTGCCTGAAATATAAAATTAAGAATTATCCTTTCCTCCTCCCTCATTAATCTCTATGGTGCAGAAAAGAAAGATTCATTTACTTTGATCCTTCTAATAAGCTGCTAATAATTAGTTACTTGACTAATATGATTTACAAAGAGTCCTGGTAACTATCTGAAAACATTAAATGGTAACGTATTCATTTTTTGAGGTTTGTTCGAAATGTACTTCGTCCTGGTAAAAAAATGGTTGTCCTTTTAAATGTAGATACTGCAATCTAGCATTTATAAGGACATAAGGAAGCAGAGACAGCACACAGAGCCTCAAGTTTTAAAGTAGCAAGTTTATTGCTGGCACGTAGATACTTAATAAACCTGCATTTCAGTGTTATTAGGGTTAATAACTAATAACGAACTAATAATTAATAAATAATAATGAACAAATGGATTATACCTCAAATGTTAGGAATGTTTGAAATTCCCTCCAAATTTTAGCCATTTGACATATTCCCCTTCTATTCTTTTAATGTCTCACTTTCAGAACAAAAAAGTTTTGATTATAGGCATATTTTTCTATTTCTACTTTGTTTTTATAAAATAGAATGTTAAATTTAAAAGAAGCAAAAATGCAGGAAATGTTTTCATATTTGTGTAAGCCATATGAACATAGTATGTTTTATGTTATTGTGTAGAGGTTTAAATCAAAGCAATTCTTAGATAAATGTATTTTTTTTTCAAAAAGTGCAGTTAATGTGGAGTTTGGGTCCTAGAGAACAGGAGTATGTGTCCATGCATAATATCTAAAGTTTTTCCAATAAGGTATTCCTTTTCTTTTTTCTGCAAAACACTGTTATTATAATATATTAATAAACTGAGTTGATAAAATAATTCATATAATAAAACAAAGTTGATTTTTTCTGTATGTATTTTCAATTGAGGATTGATGGCAATGTATTATGCTGTATTAGTACTGGTTATCTGTAGCTGTTAAAGTAAACTCAAAGTTCTTATATCCTAAATATTTCTTGCACCACTCTTAGAACTGTCAGTGGCACAATTTCCCATAAACTTGGTATGAAAACAGAAAATAAAAACTCTTAGGACAGAATACAAGGAATTGCAGACAGATTTTGGAGAAATTGTAGAGAAGAGATAACTGCAGTCATTTGTATAATAATAGAATTTTTTTTCATGACAGTAAAGATCAAAGTTGAAGTTCTTGACTTGCCCAAGATTTTTAAAAATAGATTTGATAAGTGATTAAGTTAATCTTTCAGACCAGTCAAATTCCCTTTTGATATTATGAGATTATAAAAAATGACATTCATTCTACTTGTATTTATTCATGCCATACCTTTCTCTGGCTAAATCCATTGCTTTCATTTTTCTTCATGCAAGCCTCTGTCTACTGTCTACAGCTACTGAAAGGAGATGTTAACTTTAACTTGCTAATTTTTATTAAATTCATGACCTAATTTTACACAAGCCTCTAGACATGTGGGTCCTGGGATAGAAAATGAAGAATGGTTTGCTGTAAATCTGTTAAACAACACTATGTATGGTGAATGTTCTTAGACAAAGTTAGCTGGCTAATCCTGAAAAGGGATCCAAGACTGAATGACAGGGTTATAGCATAGTTCTTTTGAGTTATGGAGTATTTCTTATTCATAACTCTGCATGAATTTAACAGAAAGGAACCCATCTTTATATTGATCATGGATATTTGATGTTGCCACTTGGAAATGAAGAATTAAAGTTATAAGTGCCCTGTGATGTTATTCACATATTTGGGAATAATCCTGGAAGCTTGACTTTCAGGCTCTGTTTTACGATTATACAGACTTTTCTCACTTGCAAAAGCTGACCAAGTTTTCTAGGATATTTTGGATCAGATTTATTTAAATCCACTGATTACAAACTCCTAACCATGTTTCTTTTACTTCACTATTTAGACAATACATTGGTTCAAGGTATAAGCTAAAATAAATGACAAGATTATCATACAACTGGGGATAGAGGGAATGAGTACACATAGGGAAACATACATAGTTAAGGAACACTAGTAGAGAGAGAATATACAAAGACTATGTATGACTAGGATGTCCTGGGTGAGAGAAATGATGCATTGGGAACATGTAGATAGGGAAAATGAATTGTCAGGACAACTCATTCCCCTAAGGCTTTGGGACCTTTCTTTGTTTCCACTATTGCTGCTTTTTTCCCCTGAAGAACTGATCCTGATGTCATCTGCTTATCCAGTGATGTTATCAAACTGCAAGCTGACCCCCCCCCCACACACACACACACTGTTGGAGGTTTGAGGAGCCTGTTTTCTCGGATAGTCTTCCCTTTATATTATTGTACCTTCTGCTGGGTCTCATCTGCTGACATCTGCTGGTTGTCCACTTATTTACAACTTCTATGTAGCTTGCTACCTCCCTAACCATCTATGATAGAAGATAGAAGAGGACTCTGGGTCAATAATCCATAATCCACCCTCAACCTATCTCAGATTATATCACCTCTTTTTATTCACATCTATATAACTAACATCTACTTAATGACATAACTACATAACATAACAGGCCTTTGTCATTAAGTCTGTTTTTGAAACTGCTTTCTCATCTGTCACTTCTAAATAATCTGCTCTTTAATCCAGAATAGAAAAAAAAATTTTTTTTGTTACAATGATATTTTTAAATCTCTATAAATTCTCAGCAAGACTGTAGAGGACTATATACATCTGGAAACTCCTGTTTTGCCTCCTTTAGTTCGGGGTACATTAGTTAAGGGATGCAGTCCATAAACAAGAAATTAGTATTAGAAGAGAGGTAATTCTATTTAACCATAACTAGAAAATGTCTAGCTAACTTTTGCTTTCAGAAGAACAATTTTTGGTGGAATTAAAATCTGATATAACATAAATGATACAAAAACATTTATGTGCTTTTCTCTCTCTCAAGAATATTTCAATGAATAGTTTTTTTCTTCTTTTCATTCTTTCCTTCTAGTGAAACCAACTTTGCCCCTTGCCTGCTTCAAATAAGAGTTTGTCCAATTGTCCCTTAAGGTGAATAAGGGAAAATAATTATTTCTTATTATCATAGTCTTTTGCTATAGTTATTGACAACTACTGTGATGCCTAATAGATGCAGAATTATTGTCACTTTCCAAGCAGGGGGAACATAATAGCTGAAAATGAACAATATTTTCCTTATATTACTCAAATTATGCTTCTTTTTAGCCTGTCCAGATTCTTAGCTTTAACTTCGTGACATTTTTGGAATGTCTGAGTATTCTACATGTGTTTCAGAAGTGCAAAGTTAAAATGTAATTAAGTTAATTTTAATTAAAAATAAATCTGTGTTACATACTATATTTATTTTGAAAAAAATCAAACAGTATCATAGTTGTCTTACACTTATTATTTTAGAATTTATTTTTGTTTTTTCTTTTCTTTATATTTTGGAAACGGATTTGTGGAATAGCAAGTTGGGACTCTGAGGGTCTGTGTTCTCAATTGCCACTGTGACTTGGAAATTCTGTTCCTGTTCAACTAACATAAATATTCCTTTGACTTCCAATACTTTACTAGGAGTAAAGTGAATTGGGTCCCTGACATGAACTTCCTTTTCTTTATTTTCTAAGGTAATAAATTTGACTATTGCTACATTGTAGAAGACTAATTTAGAAAGTAATTGATTCGTGTCATTCCTTATTTTTAAACTTTCTTCCACATTTTTCTCTTTTGAAATCTTGCCTTGAAAATTATTATTGTAAATTGTAGATTTCACTTATTTGTGAGGAGGTTTGAAAATTAAT
Source organism: Sminthopsis crassicaudata (assembly GCF_048593235.1). Classification (NCBI taxonomy): domain Eukaryota; kingdom Metazoa; phylum Chordata; class Mammalia; order Dasyuromorphia; family Dasyuridae; genus Sminthopsis; species Sminthopsis crassicaudata. Next base: position 269,541,388 of record NC_133618.1, on the reverse strand, counting down.
TGGGTGACTTTATGTATCTGACTTGCTAATTTGAAAGATGAAGAAGGTAACAACGAGAAAGGCTATTCACAGATCAACAATGTTGTTCAACCTAATGCCATGCAAAAAAACCTCTTTTTACTAGTTCATATCATTCTCTTTGTTTCTATCACAGAAAAATAATCCCTCCCATGATACTACTGCATACTTCTGTGAATGACAGATATATAGCTTATTCAAATATAATAGGCATGCCTATTTTGCAAAATGCCAAATGCCTGGTAATACCTGAGATCTACATAAACCAAGAAGTTATTATGGAAATTAATTGGATGATACCAAAATGTGTTAGCATGATGAAATATGAAGAAGTAGGACTGATTTTTCAGAAGATCTGGATTCATATTCTGATTTTGTTACCTCATTATCTTGGACAAGTTAGTTAAGCTCTCTAGGTCTTGATTTCTTCATTTGTAAAATGTAGAAGTCTAAAGTCTCTTCCATGCATCTAAATCTATGACTGTACATCTAGAAAATGCTTGAGCTCTGACAAATATTAATGAATAATCTTACCATACAATGTTTAGAACTTAATAATCATATAAGAGAACAATTATAAATGCAAAATTAATGATCATGCTTCAGTTTTCAAGTATGACAGCAGTATCTGTGAATACATAAGTTAAAAGGTCATGAGTTAAAGCCATTTCTGTTAAATTAGTTTACCAGTCTGTAAAATGAGGATGCTGAGTTAGATCATCTCAAACATAATTTCTAACAATATATTCTCTTCTATTATTATATATGCTTTCTTGAAAAGAAAATTTATTCTTACATATTTTGAATCCTTCCTGATGTCCTGCTGGGCATATGACTATTTATTTATTTTCCTTTCTATCTTTTTCTATTTTGTTTTTCTTATTTTGTATTTATTTTAACTAATTAAATGTTTTAAAAATAAAATAAAATAGGTGAATTTTAAAAAGTAATTTCCACTTTTCTTCTTTATAACTATGTTATTCTGTAGGATGATAATAGTAATGCTAGCTAACATTTATTATGCACAAAAATATCAATCTCCATAAGAGATGTAAGACTACCAACTAGGTAGCATAATGGATAGAGCAAGGCATCTGCAATGAGGAACACCTGAGTTCAAATCTAGACTTAGTATTTGTGTGACACCCCTTGAGTAAAACACTTAATCTGTGTTTATTTCAGTTTCCTCAATTATAAAATCAGGATAATAATAGCACCTGTTTCCCAATATTGTTGTGAGGATCAAATAAAAAAAATATAAATATTATTATTATTATTATTATTATTATTAGTACTCTACTTTGAACAGTTATTCCTTTCTTATTCAAATTCTTCAAGCTTTCTTAAATCCATTCTCTCTCTAATACTTCCTGGAAATCAATTTTTTATATGATATTTTTGATGTTGGTCCCTCAAAGATGAATTAATTTTCTTTCAAATACAAATACAAATTCTTCAAAAAAAAGGATCTACAAGGAAATAATATGATAATATATTTTTTAGTATTCTTTCAATTTCAAATATGCTTTAAAAGTGTAATTCAAACTATGCCCGAAGGGTTGTAAAACTGTGCATACCCTTTGACCAAATAGTATAAAATACTGTATCCCAAAGAGATTTTTTTTAAAGGATCTATATATACAAAAGCATTTTTTTAATGGTAGCAAAGATTTGGAAATAAAGGAGATACCCATTATTTGGGAAATGCTGAACAAGTTGTGGTATGTGACTATGACAGAATACTAGGGACCCATAAGAAATGATGTGTAAAATGTTTTCAGAAAAACCTGGAAAGACATGAATTGATGCAAAGTGAAGTGAGAATTAAGAAAATATTATACATAGTAATAATATTGAGTAATTGTAACTCAGTTGAGTAATTGTATGATGATCAACTGTGAATGACTTAGTTATTCTCAGCAATATAAAGATCCAAGAGAATTCCAATGATGACACTGCAAGAAATAAACTAGAATTATTCCCAGAAAACTATTGGACTATGTATACCTTTTAACCCAAAAATATTGCTATTAGATCTATACCTCAAAGAAATAAAAGTCATGCTTGCAAACAATTGGACACTAAGAGGTGCCCATCATTGGAAAATGGCTGAACATTTAATGATCTATTCAGTACTGTAATCAGTGATAAAGAGGATGGTTTCAGAGAAACCAGGGAAGGCTTCTATGAACTGATCAAGAGGGAAGAGAACAGAAACAAGAAAATAATTTATATAACAACAACAATATTGTTAAGAAAACAACTATGAAAGATTTAAAAACTCTATCCATACAATGACCAATCACAATTCCTAAGGGCTCATGATGAAATATGTAACCCACCTTCATAAATTAATGAATTTCTAATTAGTTTTTACATGGTAAAGTACTGATAATCCTGCCCCTAGAAAATCAGAAAAAGGTGGTTGATTTGTAGAAAGGATGGATCATTTCACAGTTCTACCAACAGTGCACCAATATACCTACATATTTTGTTTCATTTAATGCTCACAACAGCACTGTTGCTATAATTTCCCCCATTTTATAATTGAGGAAACAAACTTCTTGATAGATGGATTACAGCAGATAATTTGCTATGTGTAAATGTGAGAAAGTCACATGAATGTCTGAACCCCAATGTTTTCATCCCAAAGAATTATAATCTTTGTACTATTTTACTTCCAAACCCATCTCATCCAATTGGTTCCAAGGAATATTTGTCTTTTTGCCTCCTGAAATTTTCTCCCCAGTAAAAGAGGGTAAAAAAGGGCAGTATCACAAATAGCAGACCCAGTTGTAAACCCTCAATGGATACAAGAGATGCTCTACAAAGAACTAGTTATATATCAGTCTTTACAGTTACAGTTGCACAGTTGGATAGCAGAGCCATAAGTCGTGCCTCTTGAACACAGAGGCTATTTGTGCAATTGTACATTGGGCTATTTCAAATAGATTTGGTTCACTCTTTTGAAGGCTTGAAATTGACTTCTATGCTGGACATTTCCAACTCTCTGGGAACAATTCTATTGATTTGATTTTATGGATATACTGTTTAGGAATAACAGGGTGAACAGTAGTAATTCACTTCTAAATGATTTGGATTACCACTTAGATTAGTATATATCCAGCTAGAAACTGGCTGTGCACATAAATAGTGGCCACAATAAAATTCTGGAATTTTAGAGTTAAATCAAAAGTCATCAAATCCAAACTTCTCATTTGACAGATGTATCAATATGAGGTGAAATATACTTTAAAAATAAACTTTAAAAATATACAGCAAATCATTTTGGGAGAGATGGGATTGCTAGGTCAACCAGGAAGGATATGTGGCAGCTTAAGTTTTTTTTTTTTCTCCTTTAACTGAGCTTACTTGAAAGATTCTGGTTAAAAAAAGTTTTATTGTTAGAATTAAAACACGTATCTCTTTTTGTGCCCTTCACTTTTGATGATTTTCAGTCAGAAAAATATGATCAGAAGAACAAACATTGCTTTTACATCTTTTGCTGATTATTCTTTTAGATCAAATATTGACATTAAACCAAATATTAGACCACTGAAAGCAAAACAAGCTCATTCAAGGTCATTGTAAACAATTAAGAGAGAATTATAATAACACGGTGAGGCAATAGTTATTAGTATTTGCAGTTTTCTTCTGTAGCCTCCTAGGTTTTGAATATTCACTTTGCTACATGTAGGTGACCTTTTCTTCACTGATGAAGCTATAAGTCAAATTACATTTTAGACAGTCAGTAATACCTGCCATCTGGTTTGGGATTTGTTTAGGAACATCAAGACTTTATTGTAGGCTTTCAAAATGTATAACTCCTAATTAAGACAATCAACAAAATGGAGTGTGTTAGAATTAGTGAGGCTTTAAAATATATTTTTTAAAAACCTGAGGTTATTTGAATACCAGAATAATTGTGCATGGGTGTATACAACATTTGTCTCTATAGCTATACTTTCATGATCAGCTTGTTCCTTTCTAAGGTTACTTATTTTAATAGTAGCTAGCATTTATAGATATCTTAAAGGCTTTTTTGAAGTGCTTTGCAGGTTTTTTTGGATACAACAACTTTATAAAGTAGGTTTTATTATTATCCCCATTTTACAGAGAAGAAAATTGAGACAGGTTGGGAGTCATGGGATAAACAGTATGCGTTCACTTCCAAATGATTTGGAGTAACACTTAGATTACTATAGATGTATCTATAGACAACTGCTGTATATGTTATAGATATGCAATAAATATTCAGTATGTGTCGAAAGTGGGACTTGAAATAGTATCTTGACTGACCTTGAAGCTATACTACAGCATGCTGCCATCCTATATATCCCAGCCAGATGCCTAGGAGAAGTTTTCTCTGTCCCTTACCTCTACTTTCTCACCTCCCAATCATTTTTCAATCTCTTGCAGTATAGTTTTTGACTCCATTATTTGATTGAAACTGTTTTCTTGAAGGTATTCTATGATTTCTTAATTTCTGAACCAAATGCCCTTTTCTTAGTCTTCAATTTTCTTGATCTCTGAAGAGGTCAGTACTGTTATTCATTTCCTCTTCCTGGATGCTGTCTCCTTGAATTTTCATGACACCAACCTCACTGACTAGTTTATCTGTCTGTCTGTTCCCCGGGCTCTTTGGCTAGACCATCTACCATAACTCACCCTCTCTGAAGCATGTACACTGAATCCCAGACTCTCTGGAGTCTTCTGATTTTCTCTCTCTCTTCCCTCTTGATAGCCTCATCCACTATCAGGAGTTCATTTGTAACATCTATGCATATGATTCCTGAATTTCCATAAATACTGAGCTTTCATCTATTTCTTGAGTTTTAGTGTTCTATTACAATCAACTCTTGGATAGCTTCCATAGGCATATCAGGCTTAATATAATAGAAAATTAGCTTGTCTTTTCTCTAAACCCACATTTCCTCCTATTTCTTTACATTTATTGAGAGTTGAGAGCATCCTTATCCTAAGAACATAGGAGTCATCCTTGCCTCTTCCTTCTTTCCCAACCCAGAGCTATATCTCATATACAATTAGATATGTCTTTCTTAAACAAGATTATTTTCTATTTTTTACATTTTTTATTTTAAATTTTGTCCCAAATTCTCCCCCTTCCATCCCCTTTATACCCATTGAGAAGGCAAGCAATGTGATATCAATTATACATATGAAAGCATGTAAAACATATTCCCATATTATCCATATCACAAAAAGCAAGAAAAGTTTATTCCAATTTGCATCGAGTTCATCATCTTGGGAAGTGGATTACATTTTTTTTTTAAATCATGATTTCTTTGGAACTGACTTAGATCTTTGGAACTGACTTAGATCATTATATTGATCAGAATAGCCAAGTTTTTCACAGTTGATCATCATTACATGCTGTTACTGTACACAGTATTTCTTAATTCTTTTCACTTTACTTTGCATCAGTTCACATAGGTCTTATGATGTTGTTTTCTGGAACAAAACCCTTGTTATTTTTTATAGCACACTCCATCACAAACATATGTCACAATTTGTTTACTCTACTGATGAACATCCTCTCAATTTCCAATTCTTTGCCAATACAAAAAGAATGATTATAAATATTTTTGTACATGTAGGTCTTTTTCCTTTTCCTTTAATCTCCTTGGTGTACCAACTTAATAGTGATATTGATGGATCAAAGGATAGAAATAGTTTTATAGATTTTTGGCATTTTTCCAAATTGTTTTTTAGAATAATTAAATCAGAGACAGGTAGGTGGTTCAGTAGATAGAGCACCTGACTTCAGGGCTGGATAGTGTACATTTAGCCCGTGAAGGAAATCCAAAATGCAGGTGGATAAAAATAGAGGGATTGGGAATTCTATGTAGTGGTTCACACTCATTTCCCAGAATTCTTTCACTGGGTGTAGCTGATTCAATTCATTACTGTTCTATTGAAACTGATTTGTTTCATCTCATTGTTGAAAATGGCCACGTCCATCAGAATTGATCTTCATATAGTATTGTTGTTGAAGTATACAACGATCTCCTGGTCCTGCTCATTTCACTCAGCATCAGTTCATGTAAGTCTCTCCCGGCCTTTCTGAAATCAAGCTGCTGGTCATTTCTCACAGAACAATAATATTCCATAATATTTGTATACCACAGTTTATTCAGCTAATCTCCAATTGATGGGCATCTACTTAGTTTCCAGTTTCTAGCCACTACAAAAGGGGCTGCCACAAACATTCTTGCACATATAGGTCCCTTTCCCTTCTTTAAGATCTCTTTGGGATACAAACCCAGTAGCATGTGTATATTAATTCTTCTCTATTTGAAATATTTCTAATGAAAGTGAGATTTTAGCATTTCCTGTCCTTCCTTTCCCCATTTCCCTTTTAGTACAAAAGTTCTTTCATTCTTCTATGTGAGATAGTTTCTCCCATTTTACTTCTTCCTCTTTTTCCCTTTCTCACCCTTTCATTTTTATTTTTTAGAGATCACGCCAGGATAATTGATTTATACCTGTATCCTCTGTCTATATAGATTCTTCCTAATTCACTACTAATAATAAAGTTCTTAGGAGTTACAGTTACATAAATCATCTTCTCATCTAGGAATGCAAACAGTTGAACTTTATTAAGTTCCTTATAATCACTCTTTTATATTTACATTTTTATGCTTCTCTTATGTCTTCTGTTCATCTCTGGTCAAATTTTCTATTCAGTTCTTGTCTTTTTTTTCCCTTCAAAATAAGGAATGCTTGAAAAATTCCTATTTCACTAAATATCCATTACCATCCTCAGTTTCGCCCTCCAGAGCATATTCTAAGTCCTCTACTCTTTTAATGTAGAAGCTGCTAAATCTTGTGTGATACTGACAATGTTAAAAAATTTTTTTTGATTGCTTGAAACATTTTATCTTTGATCTGGGAGTTGTGGAATTTGTCTTTAATATTCCTGAAAGCTTTTATTTTGAAGTATCTTTTAGGAGGTGATAAGTAGATTCTTTTGATGTCTATTTTATCCTTCTGGATCTAAGATCTTAGAATGGTTTTCCTTTGGAATTTTTTGAACAATTATGTTTAGGTCTTTTTTGATTATGACTTTCAGTTAGTCTAATAATTCTTAAATTATCTTGTCTCAATTTGTTTTCCAGGTCAGTTGTTTTTCCAATTAAATATTTCAAATTTTCTTCTATTTTGTCATTTTTTGATTTTGTTTTATTGTTTCTTGATGTTTTGTGGAGTCATTAGCTTCTACTTGTCCAATTCTAATTTTTAAGGAATTATTTTCTTCATTAAGCTATTGTATCATTTCCATTTGGTCAATTTTACCTGCTAAGGCATTCCTTTCTTCAGTGAATTTTTGTGTCTCTTTTTTCAGTGGGCCAATTCTATCTTGTAAGGTGGCTTTTTTTTTTTTTTTTTTTTTTTTTTAGTATTTTTTTGTTTCCCTTCTTACATCACTCTCATCTCTTTTCTCAATTTTCCCACTACCTCTCATTTCTTTTTTTAACTCTTTTAGGAATTCTTCTTGGGTTTGGTCCAATTAACATTTTTTTTTGAGGCTTTGGCTATAGGGGTTTTCACATTGTTGCCTTCTTCTCAGTTTATGCATTGGTCTTCACTGCTACTATAGTTGCTTTATATGGTTAAAATCTTTGTTGTTTGCTCATTTTCCAGCCTATTTCTTGACTTAGAACTTTATGTTAAAGTTGAGTAAGCTCAGCTTACCTATGAGTAGGGAGGGAGGTGGTATAACAAGCTTTAGGCTTTTTTGTGTTGCTGTTTTCTAAGTTAGTTCTGAGGGTCTGCAAATTTTTGACTGGTGCTGCTGCTGTGCTACTTTCCTGATGAGAAAGCTATCTACCCAATTTAACAGTTGAAAAAACTGCTTTGAGGCAGATAGAAGTTAAATAATTTACTCAGAGTTGTGAAGTAACTTTCTGAGGGTGGAATTGAATTCAGTCTTCTGACTTTGGACCTATTCCTCTGTCTGTTGTACCACTGTACTGCTTTAAGGATACATATGGATTTTACTTTCTTATTTATTTGAACAATCTTGGGGAAAATCACCTATTATCTCTGAGTCTCAGTATCTTTACTGTAAAGTAAATATATATATATATATATATGCATATATATATATATATATTTATAGTAACTACTTCAAAGTGTTATGTGGGTCTCAAAAGAAATAATATGCTTTGGAAATATTAAAATGCTATATTAATGTCATTGTAATTATTATTTTGTTGCTGCTTATTTGTTTCAGCTGTATCTAACTCTTTGTGATCTTATTTGGGATTTTCCTGGCAAAGATACTGGAATGATCTGTCATTTCCAACCTCAGCTCATTTTATAGATGAGAAAACTGAGCCAAACAAGACGAAGTGACTTGTCCAGGGTCATTCAGCTTGTCGAAGTCTGAGGTCAGATTTGAGTTTAGGAAGATAAGTCTTCCTGACTTCAGGTCAGACACTCTGTTCACTGCACAATCTAGGTCCCTGATGATGATGGTGATGATGATGATGATGATGATGATGATGATATCTGTTAAATAAAGGCATTGGATTGAAGTATCCTTATAGATGTAATATTCTGTGATTTTGAAGTCAGGTAGGTAGAGAATGATAATCTCTTAATTCCCTGAAAGAATGAAGAAGAGAAGGGAAAATGAGCAGAGAGCTGTCTTGGGGGTAGTGATTCAGCTGTGGAAAACCTAAGACAGTAGGAGAAGAAAGGAAAAGCATCATCTATCTGGAAAGGGACTCTTAGATTTGTTTTATCTTTGGGATTCCATCTACTTTTGTCATAAACTAAGGGGAAAGTACTTAATCCCTCTCAGATTTTAGGAGCTCTGTATATCTATCTGGGTGCTCATTTACACCTTTCCATTACAGCCCTTCTGTGTCTAATCCCTCCTTTCAGTTTTTTAGGGCAAAGCACAATTTCTCAAGCTGATAGAAGCCACTGTAAGTGTGAATTTCATTTCCAGGAACTCAGAGTGCAAGCAAGACTCAAACAGAGAGAAAATAATCAAATTTCACTTTCCAGATCGCTTCATTGATGTCAAAAGTCGTCTTTTTTATATTTTATTTTGTGTTCTGCTCTCCAAGGCGTCTCTGAATCTATAGGAAACTCTAAGATGAGGATCCATTTTTTGGCCACATAAAAGACAGTGTTAAGGAAAAAAGCTTTAACTATGTTTTTTCTCTGTAAGATGTTATCATTATTATAACTCAGGTTAGGTGACACTTTTCTGTAGTGAGATTGAAATCATTATGCTTGTTAGTAGTAAATCAATGAAGTTTTGTTGGCAAAGTCAAACTGGAGAATTAAGGTTGAGGTGTTCTAACCTGGCTGTGGGCCTTGATTATGGATAAATTACTTTGTTTTTCTAAAGTCCTGGTTTTATATATGAAAGAGGAAAAAACTAAGAAGGCTTAGCATATTTTTCAGTGTGATATGAATATTCCCTCCTCACATTTGCCTCTTAGCATCCCTAATTTCCTTTAATATTTAGCTTATCACCTTTTGATCTCTCCCTCCCATTACCACCCTTGCAATCAGAGTTTGGAAAGTTACCTGGGACATTGAGGAAAAATGATTTGTCCAAGCTCCTGTACCTAGTTTGTGTCATATATAGCACTTGAATCCAGATGTTCCTGGTCCAAAGGCTCACAACTCACCAGCTGCCTTTCCAGCACTCAGCAGGTGCTTAATAAATGCTTCTTGATTGTTTGATTGATTATCAATGAAAATCATGCACCCATCCTCATACCAACTTTGAGAAGTAATTAATGAGGTAGAAATGTCAATGAAAGAAAAAAATGTCCATTTGAAAACTAAAGATAGTCATAGCTAGAAATACTTTTCCCCTTCTAATAATTTTCCCCTTCTAATTAGTGGGACTTTTAGGGAGATGCAAAAGAGAAAAATGTGATTTGAACCTTAGCATTAATTTTGTTAGTGTCTCAATTTATATAAGGAAAAGAAATTTTCCCTTTTCAAAGTGAATTTGATATTATGGAGATTGTACAATTAGCATTGCTAGGGAATAGGAATCTTATCATAGTCTTGGTTGATTCACAGTATCCTTCTGCTATTTTCAGTGATGGAGTTTTAGAGCTAGAAGGGATGTGCAAGGTCATTCATTCCAACCCTCTCATCTGAAGAAACTGAGGCCCCGAGAGAAGAAAAATGTCTTTCCCAAAGCCACACAGCTAGTTAGTGATAATGTTAGGACTAGATGCTTGGTATCTCTCTAGTCCAATTTCCTTCTACTGGAGCAGTTATTCCTCCTACTTTATGCTACAACAGGCCTATCCTTATCATCTCCTTTATTTATCTTATAATTGATGACTTCTGTTTTTATGCCCCAGTCTGGATATTGTCTCCCTTCTTCCCATCATCCCTTTCTGATAGCCAAAACAAATGAACATTAGGTGAATACAGTGTTGGAAGTGGGGAGTAAGAGGATGATGGGATAAGGATTGGGGGGCGGGGAGATCAACTTTTCCCCACAGTTTACTGGAAGGTTTGAGTTCAACTGAAGAGTTGAAAGGAGAAGAGGCTGAGCTGGAATCTGTCTCTGTAATCAATGTAGCAACTTATTTTTTTGCTGCTGAAATGGGGTAGAAGACCAAGGGAACACACAAAGTTTGTTATGTCATACCACGTTCTTTCAGTCTGAGTTGCCATATGAGCCAAAGTAGGTCTCAAAATTCTCATTTAGTTCAATAAAATCAAGAATGAATAGTAACTCTGAGTATGTGCTATGGAGTGTCCCCCTAGGCCAATTTAACTTTGCTATATTCATCTCTGTTTCATGTAACACAGTAATGTTCTGTTACATACACATCCCAGAGTTTGTTCAGCCATCCTCCAACTAATGCCTGCTCATTTTGTTGCTGTTGTTGTTTGATGACCATGACATCAGGGAGGTGATGCTGTGATATATAAAGTCCTCTGCCTCACTTTCTCCTCTGGAACTATCTGGGTCCAGGGGCCAGACTCAAACACAGTTTATTTGCATGTCATAGTATCCCCTCCCAGATGTCACAGGCATCTTCGTGAATAGACAACAACTCCATTTGTATGAGTGTCAGGGAAGACTAGTACTTCTGGTGTGAGGCTTCTGAGCCCTCCTCAGGCTGCTTCCCACCTTTGTCCACCTACCATTCAAGTCTCTACTATGGCTCTAAGAAATTGTAGCATTTCCATGACCATAGCTCAGTAAACTTTTTTGGTACAGGCAAAACCAAGTTGAAGGTAACCTATGTCAGTGAATTAGGAAGTGAGAAGACTGTATAAATGCTTATGGATAATAAGAAATCGAGTAAAACTGAATAGTGAATAGTTCTTGTTACAAAAGAACTCAGCAGGTGTTTTACCCAAAGAGCAGCCCTCAATGAAACGAGGCAAATGAAGGCCAGCTTAGCCAAGTCAGAGCTGGCTACGTGTTTTTCTGAGTGACTGAAGTGATGAGTAGGTGAAGCTGGCACAGGATTTGCAATAAAAATTGACTTAAATTTGTATGCGTCACAAAAGGAATAAATGACAGGTTCATGATAATGTGGTTGCCACCTGTAGCATCATGTTCTGTGTCATCATCATCAATGCTTATGGTCCCACCATGAAAAACCCTGAGGAGATCAAAGAAAAATATTACTGAGACCTGGATATCTTCATCACCAATGTGCCCAAAGAAAGCAAACTTCTTATTCTTATTCTTTAATACCAGAGGAGACATTCAGGGAATGCAGGGAATCCTTGAGAGAAATGCAGTCAGGAACAGCAACAGCTGTGGTCACTTTCTATTGAAGACTTCTCATCATCAACATTGATTTCCACTTGTCTAAATACAATAAAACTTCATGGCTGCACCCTTGCAACAAAGATTGGCATTTTAAAGACTTATTATCATCGGGGGGAGGGAGTGGAGGGAGGGAGGGGATAATTTGGAAAAATGAATTAAAAACAAACAAATAAAAAAAAAAGACTTATTATAAGAAGAGACAGATAGGATGTGAGAGTGACAAAGGCAAAGTGTGGTGCAGAGTGCTGGCCTGATCTCAGAGTCATTCCACTCCAAACATTTAGATAGACTATTTTGTGCCTGACCTGTGATAGACCTGGGCTCATGGTGGTTTGATCAGCCACAGTCGGACACACTGTATTTTGACCCCCAACAGAGTGATGTCATTTTGGTTCTCTTCACAAATCAAGGACAATGACCACTCATTTTGTTTCCAATTTTTTGTTTGTTTTCTGCTACCAAGAAAAGTTCTGCTATGAATATTTTGGTATGTATGAGACTTTTCCCTCTTACCTCCTTGATGTCCTGACCTCCAGGATTAGTATCATTAGGTGAAGGCTTTGAACAGTTGAGTGACTTTTTCTCATGTAGTTCAGCCTGTTTTCTAGCTGGACCATTTAGAAATTCAAACAACCATATATAATTGTTCTTATCTTTTTACAGCTCCTCCTTGAATGTTTTTGCCTTTTATTATCTTTATTTCTTTAAGGAATATGAGGTTTATCAGTTCTTTTAAAATAGGAAAGTTGTAAACTAAACCTCAGGTTCTAATTCCCTTTAGAATTTCATTCTTTGTATTATAGAGTCTTAGCCTCGACAAAAATAGTTACTATATTTCTGTGTCTATAATTGTGATTTATTTTTTCTCCCTTTTCTCATAAAATTATTTATTCTCTCTTATTGTTTTCTCTTCTTCTCTTACTTAAAAAAATTTTTTTTCCATACATTATTGTCTGATGTATATACTTCCTCTCATATTGTCTATGTCCAAATATCTCAGTAACACATCTCTTATTCTCATAATCTTTTAAAATTAAATTTAAATAGTATTTTATTTTTTCCAACTACACGTAAAGATAGTTTTTCAATATTCATTTTTGTAATACTTGCTGTTATAAATTTTTCTCCTTCCCTCTTTTATTTTCTCCTTCCCCAAGACAGCAAACAATCTGCTATAGGTTAAATATGGGTAATCCTTTTAAACATATTTCCATATTTGTTGTGTTGTACAAGAAAAACCAGATCAAGAGGAGAAAAAAACCCATGAGAAAGAAAGAAAAAAAAAAACCCAAAAGGTGAAAACATTATGTTTCAGTCCACAATAAGTCTCCATAGTTCTCTCTCTGTGATTGACATTTTTCATCCTAAATCTATTGGTTATTCTCAATCTTACATGAAATAAGTCTCATGATGTAACCTCACATTCACACACATATACATAAACATATAAATATGTATGTATACACATTTACCTAGATGTATATAAATGTTCATATAGGTATGTTATATAACAATATCATGTTTCTATACATTTATAAATATATATCTATGTAAAATTTGTACATCTATAGAATATTATAAACATGATATATTCCATAGAGATAAAGAACCCTACTGAAGTCATATTTATCTCTCCCATATTATATACATGTACATACATGTGTATTATATATATGCATATACATACATATATATTTATGTCATTATATATATACATAAATATATGCACTCTATACTCTGCTACTATATATGATATATTAGATCATATAATTATGATTATAGATTAGAATTACGGTATTTTCCCCTTCATTTTATATATATATAGTTATAGTTATATTTATAATAACACTTATAATTTCATTGAGGATCTCTACTATGGCAGATTGAAAAGTACTTTATAATTCATAATTAAGAGACTTGCTCTTGGCACTGAGAGGTTTTGACTTGTCCATGATCATATAATAATAGGTATTGGAAGCAGAGCTTGACTCCAGGTCTTCCTAATTCCAAGGCTAGCCCTTTTTGTACTTTTCTATCTTTTCTTTTACTTACATACATATTCATATTTAATCTGGAATTTAAAATGACACATTCAATTTTACATTCACATAGGACATGAATAGTAAGGTGACATGTTCACACTCATGTATTTATTACATTTATTTTGACAGGTTTTTTACTTCTCAAACTTGATACTTCCAAGGGCTCCTTGGAAATTGTGAGGAAGACTGAAGGTGGTATAGTTGCCTCAGGAAGGTCTAGTCATTATAGGACGGTTTATGGGAAAGATGAGGAAATCCTAGCTGTTCTAAAATAGAAGATGGTTTCTTTTGGGGAAGTAGTTAAGTTGGTGGTTGAGTTTCTGGACTAAAAGACAAATTCTGAGAGAGAATATAGGGTCAAGTCCTAAAGAGGGAAATAGCTATTGCTCTATGATGGGTAGTTTATTTATAATGAAAAATAAAAGTCTCTTTGCTTGAGCAGTGGTGAAACTGATAGTACTAAAGGGACAAGGATAGTTATATTCTTGACCAAACCTCTTACCATATTAATGAAACAGACTTTGTTTTTATGAATCTTTCTTTTGAAGTAGTTAATACCATTTAATAAGCTTAAGATTCAAGTCAGTTCAGTTCAATTCAACAAACATTTATTAAGCACTTATCGATCTTTCCCCTCTTGTTTTTTTTTTTTTTTTCCCTACCACATATGTAGGTTATTAAAAAACCTGACAACATATCTCAGCAAAGAAGAGGTTTGTTTTGCAGAAGAGAACCTTTGGGAGTTAAGACAAATATTCATTACTGTCATATGTTCCCCATCTTATATTCAATTCTTTGCTACCACAAAAAGCATTGCTATTAATATGTTGTTCAATATGAAACTTTTCTCTCTGGTTTTGACCTCCTTGGGGTATGTTCTGGTTCTCTATTTTCCAGAGATTTGTTAGGCAGTGTTATTCATACTGTTCTGAATTCTTTATCCAAAATATACATGCATACATATTTATAGGATTATAGATAGAATAAAGTAGGATAAAGACTAGGCTTCCTTCCTTCCGTCTCTCCCTCTCTCCCTTCCCCCACAACATTAACCATATTAGCTTTTTTTTTTTAATTCTCATTTTGCACATGGTGAAACTAAGACAAAGGAATATGTGAGGCTCACTCAGAATTTCATAGTGACTTTTAAAAGTAAAGGAAATATAAAATATACCAGAATTTATCTGGGATAAGAACTCACTATGTGACAAAAATTGCTGGGAAAACTAAAAAATAGTATGGCAAAGACTAGGAACTAATCAATATCTCATACACTATACCAAGATAAATTTGAAATGGATTCATGATTTAGATATATAGCTATAAGCAAATTAGAAGAGTAAGGGATAGTTCACCTGTTAGATCTTTGGAGAAAGGAGGAAATTATGACAAACAAGAAATAGAGAACATTATGAAATGCAAAATGGATCATTTTGATTGCATTAATAAAAATAAAGTTTTTGCAAAAACAAAACCAAGGCAGCCAAGATTAGAAGGGAAGCAGAAAACTGGAAACAATTTTTATAGCCAGTGTTTGTGATAAAAACCTTATTTCTAAAATACAGAGAGAACAGAGTCAAATTTATAGTGCAAGTCATTCCCCAATTGATGAATGATCAAAGGTTATGAACAGACAATTTTTAGGTGAAGAAATTAAAGTCATCTATATTAAAAATGCTCTTAATAGTTATTGATTAGAGAAAAGCAAATAAAAACAATTCTGAGGTACCCTTTCATACCTCTCAGGTTAGTTAAGATGGCAGGGAAATATGATGTTGAAGAGGATGTGGGAAAATTGGGACATCAATGCATTGTTGATGAAGTTGTGAACTGATCCAAATATTCTGGAGAGGAATTTGAGACTTTGCCCAAAGGGCTATAAAACTGTGCGTACCCTTTGATCCAGCAGTGCCACTATTGGGTCTTTATCCCAAAGAGATCATAAAAGCGGGAAAAGAATATACACGTTCAAAAGTGTTTGTAGCAGCTCTCTTTGTGGTGACAAGGAATTGGAAATTGGATAGATGCACCTTAATAAGGGAATGGCTGAATAAGTTATATGAATGCATATGAATGTAATGGAATGAAATACTATTGTGTTTGATAAGAAATGATGAAGAGGTTGATTTCAGAAAAGACTGGAAAGACTTATATGAATTAATGCTGAATGAAGTGAGCAGAACCAATCAGTGTCCCATGATCTCCAGGCTGGAGGAGCAATTGAAAATTTGTAGCTTGAAGCCTAGAGAAAATAGATCTCAGGAGCAGATTATAAATGGGGTGCCTTCCAGGGTCTAGATGGTGACGTTTAGGAATGGGGCCTTTTGCAAAAACCGCATCAGGTTCCATTTGAGGGCTGCCTTAAGGATGATGATAGTCTACCCAACAATGCCCACAGAGCTCCCTAGTTGAAAGTAGTTAAGGAATTAATTATGCTGAGCAGTTAATTGCTGACAGGGGCATAGAATGCTAATCAAGAAAAGTAGGAGAGGAAAATGCTAGGAGCAAAAAAGTTCTCATCTTTAGTAGAAGTGTTAATAAAACAGACTGGCAGTTTCATTGGCCAGATGTTTGGAAAGGATGTTCTAAGTATCCCACCCAGGGGGCTAGCATTGCTGTGCCTTTAAGAACCAAAGAACATTTCCCCAAAATCTCCATTTTTGTCTCCTTGAAGGGGTGGGGACTGTGTTTGAGGTGTTGATATTCTATACAGTGAAAGGAACAGTTAAGTAGCCTAAAGTGCAAGACTGATAGTATTAGGTCTGAGGGCATTTGAACCCCAAATAGGGAGAAAGGATGTACTCCCTTTCTTAGGGGTAAATGAGCAGTAGCTTTAGCAGCTGAATCTGCAAGCCTATTTCATTTGGTCTGAAGCAAATCTCCCTTCTGATGTCCTTTACAAAATATGACTGAAATCTCCCTGGGTTCATGGACAGCTTGCAACAGCTGCAATATTTCTCCTGCATATTTAATGAGATGTCAACAAACCCCTTTCTTTCCAGACAGCCCCATGAGCATGCACAATATGAAAAGCATATTTGGAGTCAGTATAGATGTGCACTCTCGTTCCCTTCCCCAGTTCTAAAGCTCTGGTTAGAGCAATGAGTTCAGCCTTTTGGGCAGAAGTCCCAGGAAGCAGTGGTTTATCTTCTAGGATGCCAGTAAGAGTCATCACAGAATAAATTGCTTATCTTTCCCCATTTTCAAGAAAGCTATTAATGATGTTTCCCCACTGGATGGTGTCAGGGAGGAGGGTACCAGGGTTAAGAGTATTGACTTAGAGAGTAAGGTCAGATAGGAGACTCCATATTAGGTCTTCCTCCAGCAAGCCACTGATATCCTTTGGTTTTTAAAATGCTCTGAACCCCAGAGGGTTAAAACCTCTAATGGCTGTCCCAATTCTTCAATTAAAAGGGCCCTGGCAGCCACTGCTCTAAGGCAGGATGGCCATTCTAGGGAAACCGAGTCCAGTCCATTTCCCTTAAGAGATAGACAACTGGTCTGGGATGGGCGTGGCCCTGCCATTAAACTGCTGGTAAGCTTCTCAAGATTTCCTAACTTTCTAATTAAAAGTCCTTGCATAAAAAATTTCTCTGGAGGTCTGAGAAGAGAAAATTGGGTCCCCAATCTCACCATTAAATTGTGCTCTCAAGGCAACAGGAAATGAGCATTTAAATGACAGGTTACCAAGCTGGTGAGGCAGAGGAGAGCCCACTCTATAGGGGGAGGAGTGCCAGAGGGAGAGTAAAGGAGAAATTCAATGGTCCCACATCCGGGATAGCAAGGGTTCCACTATTGATGTCATGTTGGAACTGGGGAAGCAGCTTGTCCCCTGTAGGCAGTCCCTCCTCCAGTGCTCCTCCTGCTCAAACTCAGGAGAAGGACTGGGGAGTTTAAAGCACAGACCTCATGGTTCCCAGAAACAGCAGCCAAGAGGGACTTTTCTCCAAATCTTGATTTAATTCCATGGCCTCTCTCCTCTACTAATGCCTGATTCCTATCATTAAAAACTCCAACAGCTGTTTGTAACAGCGGAATGGAAGAAACTAAAAATTGGCTTCTGCAGTTTCCTCCATTTATCTGGGACAGATCATTTAACATTAATATCTCCCCAGAACAGATCAAGGAGGGTATTGGCTTTGGACCCCTCAAAAAAGCTGGGTGGGGTCCCCAGAGCAATGGCCAGGTTTCTTCTCAATCGGGGAGAGATTTGACATGGAAAGAGGCACCTCTGCTCTGAGTGCCTCTCCTGGAGAATTTGCTGCCACTGCCGGGGGGGGGGGGGGGGGGGGGGAGGGGGGCAGAGGTTAAAATCAATATCTGAGGGAAAAAAAAGTGTCCCACTCCATGTATTGAGGAGTTGGGGCTGGGAAGTCTCAGGATCTATAGTTCAGGTGAGAGAGACAGAGTTAAAGAGATATTGTCTAACAAGGTCCTGTTCTAAAAGGGATTTAGAAGTCCTCTGATACAAACTGCATAGACATGTAAAGGGAGGCTCCCCTGTCCCTAGAGGGGCTGGAAGGAAGAAGTTTGATTTCCTTCCATCAAATTTAAGCAGCATACTACAATGCTGTTTTAATTTAAGCTTTCCAGTTTTGAGATCTTTCAGGCTGAATTTCCTCTGCCTAAGGAAGGATTTTTAGAAACATTTTGCCAAAAAAAGCCTTAGTTTTCCCAATTCTATGGCATCTCGTCCCTCTCTAGACATCTCTAGATGGAGAGTTAATAAAATGCTCCCAAAATAAGAGGGCCTTTTTGTCAGATAATACAGGTATTCTCAATCAGGCATCCCTGAAAGAATTTTGCTCAAGCCTGGGGCTCCAATGACCCAGACCTTTCCAGGAAATTTTTGGGTGTCCAGCTATAGAGTAAAACAACAAGAAAAGCTTTTACTTCATCCAGATTTTGGGGGATTTCCTGGTCAGAGAACCAAAATGATACAGTTCTAGTGGCAGTGCAGAGAGTGGTGGAAATCTCTTTCTGGTGGAATCAAGTTCAACGTGAGAGAATTCATGAACCTGAAATATTAGTGGCAAAAACGGAAGTTTACTGGCACTGGGAAGAGAATGTCTTCACAGTAGGCAAGAGTCCTGGTAGGCAGCTAAGCCCTACTCTGGACTTCTGCAAGGATCTGGAGTTTAGAAATATCCTTTATAGAATTCTGTCTGAGGCTAAAAATTCCAGTTGAAAAGAAAGCCAATGCCCCCAGGCCTAGATTCTTGGAGTTTCAAGCCACCCAATATCAGACTCAGATCTCCCAATTGAATAAAAATAACTTTGAAGGCTTTCTGAATGGGGATCTGGCTATCCAAAAGATCGATGAGGAGGGGATGATTTACCTTAGAAAAGCCCAGTCTGGGAAATATGTCATCTCATAGATTCTCTGGAGTCGGGAGGCCAGGAATCAAAGGGGCAGAGTGATTATTTTGTAGATTAAAAGGGATACAGTTTCACCCCTCCACTCCCATCATGATGATCAATTATGATAGATGTAGCTTTTCTCAACCATACCATGATCTAAGACAATTCCATTAGACTTGGGATGGAAAATGTTATCCACATCTAGAGAAAGAACTATGGAGACTGAATTGAAGCATCCTATGTTTATCTTTATTGTTGTTTCTTTGTTTTTTTTTTTTTTTCTTTCTCATGTTTTTTTCCCCTTTTGTTCTGATTTTTATTCCCCAACATATGGAAATATGATAAAATGATAAAAATGAATAGTATAACCTTTATCAGCTTTCTTATTCTCTGGGGAATGGGGGGAGGAGAGAGAAAGGAAAGAAGAAAAATTGAAACTAAAAATGGAACTTTTGGAACTTTAAGGACTTTGGGGAACTTACAGAAATGAATGTTGAAAATTATCTTTATATGTAATTGAAAAAATAAAATACTATTAAGATGAAACAATAAATATCAGAATCTGAGAGTTGGAAAAGAATTGAGATTGAATCTCTTCTTTAATATTCCTTACTAAAGGCAATCCAGTATGTACTTAAACACTTCCTCTAGTGTTTACAAACAATTTTTGTTTAACAAAACACTAACCAACAAGAGTGCCCTGCTAAATCCCTGTTCTCACGTAGCTTAAAGTCTTGTAGAATGAACTATAACTACAATGCATAATGTGATACAATTATATGACAAGTATATTAGCAAGTTATTTTTTAAAAGCCCCAGAATCACAAAATCTCATATTTAGGAGTTTACATCTCATAGGCAAGATTTTGACAGTTTAGGTGGGAAAGGAAGGCATTCCAGGCTTAGAGAACAATCTGAAAAAAGACCATTGGGGATTTAGGAGAGTGCAGCGCATCTAGGGATCAGATAATTAGTCAATTTAGCTGGAGTGCTGATTACTATACATGGAAAAGAAGGTTAGCACCATATCGTGGACAACTTTGAAAGTCAGAGGAGTTTCCACTCTATTTAGAAGGCAATAGGGAACCACTGAAGATATTTTAGTAGAGACATGACAAGAGATTTTGGCAGTGGGTATAGAAGCTCTATTAAACAATTAACAAACATTTCTTAAGCACTGATTATATTTCAGGTGCAGTGTTAGAACCCGAGAAGAGAGGCAAAAGTTTTCCAAGAAGTTTACATCCTAAAGTGAGAAATAACATCTATGCCCAATTGTTGGAGGCATTTGGACATATAGGTCTTAAGCTCAGAAGAAAAGTTAAGGCATGAACTTGTATAGCTTTATAGACTGATTGTGTTGATCAATTTCTTCTTAATCTAGTTACAAAATATTCGTAATATATATTATACTGTCATAGAATTCTAGAAGGTACCTTAAAAGTTATCTAATACAACATCCTTATATTTATAAATACGGTAAATGAGAGGTAGACAAATAAATTAATCACTTTGAATTGCCAGGCTTATTATCAAATGAATTAGTTTAAAATTCAGGCCTCCAGAAATTTTCTTAAGTACTATTTCCATCATACAATGCTTTCTTTCTTTTTTCTTTTTAAAGAGTAAATGCCAATACTTTGTACATAATGGGTACTCAGTAAATATTTGGTAAATCCATGTGAAATGCCCAAAATACAGTCCCCAAAACTCAGTACTCCTCTTTTGTATGCAAGCCTTATGGGTCTTTTTCTTTATTATACAATCAGTTATATAATATGAACACTAGTTTAGAAGACTGGTTTAGAAAGCCTAGTTTACTTCTGCCTTCTTCAAATGGGATTTGGTAGCCTAAAATGGGAAAATAGACTGCTACCCATAAATTGCCAATAGCTATTGTATCTCTATTAATTTGCCTTCCTGATGGAGATAACACATTACTTCTGGAGATCTGTTTTTGTGTTTGCTGGGTCATGCCATATCCTAGATTGCTGAGAGCATACAGAGATATTAAAAATGTTATTTTCACCAGACACACTGCATGTATTGATTTCATTTCTCTTCTTTTTTTGAAGGAGAAACTGTTGATACTCTATTTCCTAGCTGGCTTTTCACTGATTCCATTTGTATGTATCTTTTCAAGGTTCAGCATAAGTGCCACAACTTATAGGATATCTTTTCTTTTCCTTCTAGTTTTTTGGTATTTTTCTACTTCCTCAAATTATATTATACTAATTTACCTGTTTACATGTTCTATCTCCCAATAGAATGTAAGCTTCTTGAAAGGAGGGACTATTTTTCTCAATAGAGAGGCAGTATACATAGTAGATAGAAATGACCTTGGAATCAGGAAGATCTGTGTTCAATTACTAATGTGACATATACTGACACACATGTGACACATGCTGCCCTGGACAAATCTTAACTTCTTGATATTTTAGTCAAGACTAAATTTTTAAAAAAAGTTTTTTTTATTATTATTATAGCTTTTTATTGTCAGAACATATGCATGGATAATTTTTCAACATTGATCCTTGCAAACACTTCCGTTCCAACTTTTCCCTTCCCTCCACCCTTCCCCTAGATGGCAGGCAGTCTCATACATGTTAAACATGTTAAAGTATATCTTAAATACAATATATGTGTACATATTCATACAGTTCTCTTGTTACACAAGAAAAATCAGATTTAGAAAGGTAAAAATGACCTGGGAAGAAAAAAAAATGCAAGCAAATAATAACAAAAAGAGTGAAAATGCTATGTTGTGGTCCACACCCATTTCCCAAATGTTCTTTTGGTGGGTGTAGCTGGTTCTACTTATTACTGATCAACTAGAATTGAATTGGATCTTCTCAATTGCCATAGACAGCCACTTCCATCAGAATTGATTCTCATATAGTATTGTTGTTGAAGTGTATAATGATTTCCTAGTTCTGCTCATTTCACTTAGCATAAATTCATGTAAGTCTCTCCAAGCCTCTTTGTATTCATCCTGTGGGTCATTTCTTTTATTTTTTTTTCCTGTACTTTTATTTTTTAATGTGGCTCCTTTTACTGGACTATGAAAACATCAATTACAAGGGTAACATCTTATATTTAACATCTTTATCTTTCTATGAATCCACCATGTTACCTGGCACAAATGAAGTACTTAATAACTATTTACTTAATTTTAAACTTCAATAAGCAGTCATTCCATGGGTTGGGAAGTAAAGAGTATTGTAACCCAAATTTTTATATGTGAAAGATGTTTTAGTTTGTGATGACTATGGTTACAGAATTAGCAAGTGTATGAGTTTTAGTATCAAAGCTAAATATTCTGATTCTCAGTATAGAATTTGCACTTTCTATAGATTGTTGGCAGCTTGATATGTCAATTAAAAAACTTGAATGATAATATATTTGAGAGACCAATAACAAATGGTATTACTGCAGGCTGTGCGGGTCATTTCTTATAGAACAATAATATTCCCTAACATTCATATGCTATAATTTACTTAGCCATTCTCCAATTGATGGGCACCCATTCAATTTCCATTGTCTAGCCACTACGAAAAGGGCTGCCACAAACATTTTGGCACATACAGGTCCCTTTCCCTTCCTTAGTATCTCTTTGGGATATAAGCCCAGTGTAACACTTCTGGATCAAAGGGTATGCACAGTTTAATAACTTTTTGAGTATGGTTCCATATTGCTCTCCAGAATAGTTGGATCTATTCACAACTCCACCAACAATGTATTAGTGTCCCAGTTTTCCCACATCCCCTCAAATATTAATCATTATCTTTTCTTGTCATCTGAGCCAATCTGAGAGGTGTGTAGTGGTATCTCAGAGTTGTCTTAACTAGAATTTCTCTGATCAATAGTGATTTGGAACATCTTTTCATATAAGTAGAAATAGTTTCAATTTCATCATCTGAAAATTGTCTGTTTATATCCTTTGACCATTTATCAATTTGAGAATGGCTTGATTTTTTTATTTTCAAAACATATGCATAGATAGTTTTCAACATTCACCTTCTTGTAAAACCTTGTGCTCCAAATTTCTTTTCTCCCTCCTTTCTCTCATCCCTTCCCAAGATAGCAAGTAATCCAACATATGTTAAACACGTGCAACTCTTCTAAAACTATTTCCACAATTATCATGCTGCATAAGAAAAATCCGATTAAAAAGGAAAAAAATGAAAAATAAAACAAAATGCAACCAAAAAACATCAACAAAAAAGTGAAAATACTATGTTGTGATCCACACTCAAAACTCACTGGGTGCATATGGCTTTCTCTATCACAAAACCATTGGAATTCAACCTCACTGTGGAAAAGAGCCATGTCCATCAGAATTGAATATTGTATAATCTCATTGTTGCTGTGTGCAATGTTTTCTTAGTTCTACTCAGTTCACTTAGCAGCAGTTCATTTAAGTCTCTCCAGGTCTTTCTGAAATCATCCTGCTGATGGTTTCTTATAGAACAATAATATTTGATAACATTCATATACCATAAGTTATCCAGCCATTCTCCAACTGATGGGCATCCACTCAGTTTCCAGTTGGGCAAGAATATAAATTGCAGGGAAGGTGCCAACCTCCATTAGTAGCAGGAAGTTTCCTCATTAGCCAGTTCTTTATATCAGTAAAATCCAACGTTTTGCTCTTAGCTTCATCCTAATACCTAGAATAGTTCTTGGCACATAGTAGGTACTTCTTAAATGTTTGAATTGAATTAATGTATATTTATTATAACATTATTTATTCTTCCATATTGGCTACTATGTCATTCCTACAATTACTTAAGTTTTGCTTCAATGTATCTTTGGGGTTCATATTATACCATAAGCTATTTAAAATCCCCAATCATAAAACAACCGAAAAAACTTTTGGGAAAGTAAGATTTGGTGGGAGATGCCTATTTTAGTAAAATGACATTAGAATTATAAGTACAAACAATTAAAGTATTTTCTTTGAGAACATGTTTTTGAATGGGGGAAGTAAAGGAGTATGAAACATAGATAGATAAACAACAGATACATTTATTATATGCCAGGCAATGTACTAAGAACTGGAGACAGAAATACAAAGTAATACTGTTTTTGTCTTCAAAGAACTATTCTAAGGAGTGAGTAAAGGGATGAGACATTATAAAAAGATGTATTTGGAAATTAGGATGGTAGGGAATATAGGTTACCTGGATGGGAGCATGGCAAAGAGATGCAGGAAGGGGTGGGGTAGGCTACTTCCTTGGTAGATAAAAGCGGGGGGGGGGGGGGGTAGGGGAGGGGGAGAGAAATCACCTGTAGATGGGAGCTAGAGTAAAGTGCTAGTTTTCAATGAGGTGGAAATTGTCAGAAAGTAAAGAATATGGTCATTTGATTTTTAGCCAGATAAGAATACTTTATTAAAAAATTTTTTTTTCTCCTATTAGGCAATGATTTTCAAGTGTTTACTTCAGCCCACTAAAAGGTTACTTAACTGGTGGTCCTGATATAGTTTTTTCCCCCCAAGAGGGAAATTTTCTTATGCTACTAATAGCAGGCTAAATCCATACGGGTTTTTAGCAAGGGAAAGATATTTTAGCAATTAACAAGAGGCTTGAGACACCAGTAAGGAGAAAGATGCCATTGAGGAATGGCAGGTGGAGGATTAATCCATTAACTGGGGGGCTAACCCTAAAAAGGAGTTAATAGAGTAAGGGGGATAATGCCATTGATTGATGAGTTAACCCTAAAAGGGAGTTAGCACCCTGAAAAAGAGCTACAACTGGAGAAAGAAACAAGGAGAAAGATTATGCCTTTGATTGGCAGGCTAAATTCCAAGAGAAGTTAAACTTGATATAGTTAAAAAACAAACAAACAAACAAACAAACAAACAAACAAACAAAAAAACAACTTTTCATCCATGACTGCATGGTTTTAATTACATACGTATTGGGATGGATAAGAAGGAACAAAGAGAAGCCCTTGTTACAAATGGCATGATTAGTGTAGATTAATATTATGATGTGTGAAAAGCTTAATATCCTCCATAAAATTCCTACTCCCATGATTCATCATGTTTTGGAGGTGACCTTGTATTTTCAAAGGCTGTATAAGCTAGCCCAAACTCTGTCAGATTTTACCAGATTGAAAAAGGTTTATATATCATCCCAGTGACAAATCTATATCTGGTACCAGTCTAAAAGTTTGTCACAAGCAGATTGGCTCTTATGTAATGAATCTTTAACTTCAATAATTTACAAAAAAAAGATGCAATAGAAAATGGCCTTTAATCCTGTGTGCCTCTTTTCTGCTTCCATAGCAATGGAGTTCTGTATCCATCTATTTACCCTTTCTAAAGTCTTATTGCAGTAATTTATTGATTTCCCTCCTTTCTTAAGGATTCCAAAGTCTTCCTTTCCAATCTAATCGCTGTCCTCATATATTAGAAGTTTAATAACATGTTGATATATATCTTCTAATACCCTGCTTTCCCAGGTTTATAACCTCCTCAGCTTCCATGATCTACAGCCTCACTCCATCTCAGGCACTTACATGGTTAATAGTGAGAAAATGACTAATTACCAACAAAGGGATAATTTCTGAATCAATTATCTTTGTATAATAAGTGCAAATAACTAATTAACACAAAGGTAAAAATCAATGCCAAATTAGGGGAATAGATACTGAGATAAAGATTCTATGTGCAATTATAATAGCCTCAACTCAACATTTACTTATATAAACTGATGCTTCTGAGAAATGCAATTGCCTCTTCTATTGATTTTGATTTTATCCATTTCTTGGAGCAATTTAAATAACACAAAAAAACTGCTGCAATAAGGAGGCCAAAAGAAACTAGAAACTATATTTAATATTGTTGTTGATTGGAGAGTACTGATTTAGAATTCAGTCCCATTTGAAAAACATGATAGAGGAGAGAATGAAAGATTTTAAGAAATGTTGCCTTAAAAAATGGAGGAAAGCAGCAGAGGCAAGAATGATCCAATAGATAGCTTGGCCAGACATCTAATTAAATCTAATCATCCCAAGCCATTTATAGATGAGGCCAGTAAGAGGACAATGGATAGCTACGTATTGGATCAGCTCTCACAACATTTCTATAGCAGTAAATTCTGATCATTGAGGAAAATGCAAGTGCCAAAATTGAAATCTAAAGCTTCAATGTCTGATGTGCTATATGAAGAGAGATATTATGTGAAGAGATGAAGTTAAGAAGAGTTGCTACATCTGACCAAACATATACAAAATGGGTCTAGGAGTTTACTGGTCACTTATTGGTCAGGGATGCGTGGAGAAGGAACAAGAGAACAAGAATTTATTCAGCACCTACTAAGTGCAGCCACTTTACAAATATTATCTCATTTAATCCTCACTAAAACTCTGGGAAATAGATGTTATTACTTCCCCCATTTAAGGACATTGAAGTAGATAGTGATTAAGTGACTCAGTGTCACACAGATACTAAGGCCACATTTGAAATTCAGATCTTCCTGACTGCAAGCCCAGTACTCTATCCACTGTACCACTTAACTACCCATAAATGTGTTAGTAGCCTGAAAATACAACCTTTCTCTTCCAACATGATTTCCAAGCTTTACTATAATACAAACAGACCACCACAAATAAAGGCATAGAGAGACTAATAGATAAATTTTTAACCATATAACCCTTGTGTTTCTGTCTCTCTAAATAGTTTCCTCTTACTTTAAGTCTTTTGCTTTCTTAACTTCACCTCTTTATGTCCTCCCTATTCTTTCAAGTTTAGTCCAACCCTCATTACCTTCTTCTTGGAGCCCTCCTCATGTCCTCTGATCTCTCCAATTTTTCCCTTCTCTTGACAAGTATTGTGTAATCTGCACTCTCCTCCTCAATATCTGATTATGTCCTATCTTATATTATTTTATAATAGTTTCTTGTGTCTTTTTTCTTTAGCTGCATTGTAAGCTTTTTGAAGGCAGAGAACACATCTTGTTCCTCTTCTATTCATGGAATTCTAGAATCTAGGAGTCTAGGAGGAACCTTGGAGACCTTCTTGCCCTGCTCATACCTGACCAATGATCTTTTCATAGCATTCTCATCAAGTGGCCCTCTAGTCTCTGCTTGGATGCCTTCCAGTGAGGGTGAATGATCTACCTTTGGGAATAACATATTCTACTTTTTGAAGGACACAATGTTGGAATATTTTTCCTTACATAAATCTGTCTCCTGTGTTCCTTGTTTTTCCTTTTGGCTCTAAACAGAGCAAATCTAATTCCTTTTACACATAACATCACTTTAAACACTTGAATGAGGTTACTATCCCCATAGTATCCAGTAGTTTGGGGACAAAGACTTATTATTTGATTCTTTTATTGATTATAGAAAAAGCAGAAGTGTTATGGCCTGGGAATTAGAAACATTTCTGCCTTTCATGGTTTACATATGCCCTGAAAATTTCAATGACAAGCATTTACTTGTGTCCTAAAAAAGTAAGATGATTTGAGGAATCAGCAGACTGGTCTGTATAAACCACTGTTTATACAGTGTTAAAATCCTTAGGTCAAACATTAAATTTTACCTCTTTTTATGGTAAAGTTTCAGAGTAGTGCTTTAGTTTCACTTTACTTCTCTAGCCTGCAGCTTTAGAAGAACACAGGTAAATATTCCCATCACAGTCGATGGCATCTAGTAAATACTTAAGGACTGACTGATTTGTAAATGAATAATAATAGCACAATGACTTTTAAACTGTAATATATTGCGAATATATTCCAAAATGTCTAAAACTGTAGACACAATTTATTTCTCCATTAATCATATGATATGACATATGGAAAAAAAATCAATAGTAGTTTGATTAATCACTATCATCACAGAATCTTCTTTTTTTTTAAATAAAACTTCAACTTTTTTATTATCAGAATTCATTTATCCAATATAAAATGTTAAGGAAGGTATTATTTTATCATAACATTTTAACAAAAAGAAAAAAGTAAATTATTAAATTTAAATAATATTGTGTACATTTAAAAAATTTTAATCCATACGTTGCTGAAGTCTAATAGTGGAAACTTAAATCTGTTTGATAAATTCAGTTTCAAACTTATATTAATTATGAAACACGAACATTGAGTTAAACATATTTATGACTGTTTTTCTGGTAAGCATTTTTATCCTTATAGTTCTTTATCAGTACACATTTAGAGATATGAAACAACAAATGTATAGCCTCTCATCTCTTTTTGAAAGACCATTAAGAAACATATATCCCTACTGCACCTTGTCCATAACTGCCCAAATTAAAAGGATCTAAAAGGCCAGTTTGTTTAAGCTTCCATGCAAGAATTGTTTCTTTAAATAAACTTCCTGGTGACTTTTCCAGCAAATTTTATTTTTATTTTTTTATTTTTATTTTTAAAATTTTTATTAATTTTATAATTATAAATTTTTTTGACAGTATGATAGTATATGCATGAGCAATTTTTAAAAATAACATTATCCCTTGTATTCATTTTTCCAAATTTTCCCCTCCCTCCTTCTACTCCCTCCCTCCCTCTACTCCCTCCCCTAGATGACAGGCAATCCCATACATTTTACATGTGTTACAGTATAACCTAGATACAATACATGTGCATCACAGAATCTTCTAACTGAAAAGGACATTGAGAGGCCATTTATTTCATTTATTTCATTCATTTATTTGTACAGACAGAAGAAAAACAAAAACAAAAATACCATGCTTCTCATCCTGAAGTTCAGTGGGTATAGACATGAAATGGCTAAAGTGATTGAATCTTTAGGATCTCAAGCATGTCATATAATTTTGCTCATCTCTGGCCTGCAAGGAAATCAGATCAGGCTCAAGGCTAACCCAAGTTCCTATTAGTAAAAGGACCATAACTATCTTAAGAGACCACCAGCCTTAGAGAACACTCAACTATTTAGATTTTTTAAAAAGAGAATTAAAATCAAGGTATGAGTTAGTACAGTTTTTCTTGAATAAGTGCCAACCAACCCTATATTTGGCCACTGAGGTCCCTTTTAGTTTTTAAACTCTGTGATTCTGTGAAAATTGTCATCAGCATACAGGAGTGAGGTTTTTAAAAAATGTACAACACTTTCCCCTCTTTTATATATCAAACTTGTATATGTTTTTCAATGCTTTTATTTGGGTCATAAAGTTCATAGCATCACAGAGCTAGAAGGGAACTTAAGAGATCATCTAATTCAATTAACTTACTTTACAGATGAGCATCCTGAAGCCCAGAGAGATTGAATGTCTTGCCCAAGGTCAGACAAGTGATAAGTATCCAAGGTATTATTTGAACCTAGATCCTCTGACTCCAGAGAATTGCTTCTTCTACTGTACCCAATCTTCTCTCATATTACTTGTTGATACTGAAGGGACTGAGAGATATTTGTTTTTTCTTTACTTTGGGGGATGCCCTAGCCAAAGAGTTGTATTTTTTGTGTAACCTTTTTCTTCGATTGATGAAATGAATGATTTTTGTTCTGAACTCTATTTTGAAACCTATGTTAATAATGAGGTTTATTGATTCCCTCAAATCCCCCAGTTGCTTCAATCTATTCTCTAGAATCAGGGGTTTCTCAAACTACGGCCTGTGGGCCAGATGTGGCCCACTGAAGATGTTTATGCGGCCTGCTGGATTATGGCAAATGGGCTGAGGGGTGGAGACAGAGTGTGAGTTTTTGTTTTCAGCCCTCCCACAGTCTGAGGGACATTTAAAAAGTTTGAGAACCACTGCAGATCTACCCTCTACATGTCTTGGTTCTTTTAGACACTTTATTGCCTTGCTCAAATCCCCATTTGGGTTGTAATTTTGCTTGAATAGTTTGTGAATGAGACCGCTAGGATTCTTAGATGAAGTATAGCCCTCTAACTTAATTGCCTGCTTCATAGTATAAGTCTACTTAGGTCTGCTGAGCTGATAGTTGTTGCTGCCATTGTTTTTTTTTTTGTTTTTTTTTTTTCAACTCCACCCAGGCCAATGATCTAAATCATCTGTATTCCTTAGCAACCAAATTACCTTTGAGATGGATTCTTAAATTAAATACACCAGAAAAATCTTAATTATTACCCACTCCCAGTTATCAGAGTTTGTCTTCATTTTGTTATTCTCATGAACGTATTGAAAATAATATAGTTATTTCATAGAGGAATGCTCTATTATCTTTCCCCTAAGTGCAGTGCTGTTCAGCCTTTGAGAAGAGGTTTATGGGCTTCACCAGACTGTCACAGTGTGTCATTGACACCAAAAGTTGAGAATGCTGGCTCTATGGGTAAAGGCTGTCCTGTGCTAGACTTTTAGTTAGATGTGGTATTTTTACTTGAACTGAACCAAAACTTTAAATCTAAATTAGCCTTTACATAGTATATTGTTTCATTTTCCTAGGAGAAAAATTTCTTCTCAGAATTATGGTTTTATTGAAGCATAGTTATCAAAATAGATTGTTTTTAAAAGTTCATGGACCCTGGGTTAAGAACTTTTGCTATGAAGAGTATCCTATGGAAATGTAGAGTAGCCATAATAATTTGTGAGCTACAGTGTGTTCTTGAATCCCTAGAATGAAGATTAAATGCCTGGTATATGATAAATACCTGTTGATTTATTTTAAACTATTAGGCATTTAAACTAATATTTTCATATTCAGTCCAATTTAACTCAAATTCCCATGTCATCACTATTTATAATAGCCAACCAAGAGTTGACATTATTAAGTTATCAAGAAATGAAAGTGGATTAGAACAGTTCTGAATCTCCTATGTCATTTTAGTTCAATTAGTGCTATTTGAGGTAGAAAAAAGGGGGGAGAGGAGAAATCCAGAAATAGTAACTTACTATTTATATAGGTATAGGCAAGCTTACCAAAGCATCTCTTCTAAGCATTCTAATTCCCATAGGTAACAATAGCAGAACTCTAGTGAATGCTCAGGTATTATGTACTCTTACATGCATCCTATAAGAGTAAAGAAATAGGAACTACAGAAACAGTGGAATATTTTCTTGGGATTATAGAGTTTTTTAACTTCTCTGGAGTTTGTTATTGTCTGGAAGAGATAATTGAAATTATAGTATAGGGGCTTGTGAACTTGTTTTAAAAATATTTTGATAAGCGTTTTTCTTTTCTTTTTAAATTTTATCTATTTAATTTTAGCATTCTTTTAAAATTTTTGAGTTCCAAATTCTATCTCTCTTTCCAGCTCCTCTTTTGTCCACTAAGAAGACAAGCTATATGATACCTATTATATATGTGAAGTTAAGTTAAACAATTTTCAATATCAGATATGCTGCAAAAAAGTGAAAAACAATATGTTTCAGTCTGTAGTCAGAGTTCATTAGTTCTCTCTCTGGAGGTGGATAGTATTTTTCATTATGAATCCTTTGGAATTAGATGATTTTTTTCAATATCATTATTTACCTTGTGATCCTATGTGTTTTACTTTGTTTATTTTCAAATCTTATTCTCAGAAGGGCTCCCTAAACTTTACCCATTACCTCCAAAGGGCTCCATGAAAAAAGGTTAAGATTTCCTGTTATAATGAAATTAACGCCAAAATTATATTTCCTCACTTAACACTGTGTAGCTTTTCAAAGTGAGATTTACTTCACAAATGTAGCAAAAATATGCAAACATTTTCTAACATACCCCTCTCTTCTCATTGGCAAGTATAAAATACCCTATGCCATCTCAGGTTATAAGGGACAATTAGTGTTGGGTTAAAAACTTAACTCAATTCTTTCCAAGTTCCAAAATTCCCTCCAAGTTCATGTCTAGATATAGTATGATTGCCAGATTACCATTGGGTTAGTTTTTCCTTCTTAGAGTGTTGATAGTGTTGTCTGCAAACCTGAATTCCTGAATGACTGGATACCAAAGAAGTTTTTTTGGCCTTTCAGATTAAAAGTTTATATTCCCCTCACCCAATAACAAGCTTCCCCATGAGTGTTGAAGCCAAGAAATTGGGTCCAGAACCTTAGAGAACTTTCTGAAGACCTCTATAAGCAATCACCTAACCTCCTCTTCAAGATGCAGTTAATCAGCCAAAAACAGGTGTAGAATGTCTACACACTATTTACAGTCTGTCTCTCCTTACCACCTCCTTTATATACCATCACAACTGTGTAGGGATAGCTCACTAGTGGCTTCCACTTGAAGAGACATATTTGGAGGCACTTTGGCCATGCAACAAACAATCCTATTGCACTAACATCCCAGGGAAAGTCAACAATTTCTTTATAGTGAAGAATCCAGAGGCTTGCCAAATTCCTTGCCTGGAGTTCAGGCATTTTGATATAAATGTGTTTTGTCTCATATTTTCCAATGGCTGTATCATGCCTTGAGCAGCTCTATCCTGATGAATAGTGGGTTGGTTATTATGACCTGGTTATCATTATTGCATTCATTGTGAGGTGACCACAAATCTTATGTCCAATAGCAGCTGAAAAACAAAAATTTTATACCATGTTTTTCTCCTCTTGTGTCTTTTTGCAAAGTTTAAGACAGGATGATGAATGACAGAATCATAAAGGAAGCCTAAACCCTCTCTAGGACTTTTCCTGGCTATTTCCAGGGGAGCTTTTCAGGGGCCATTGTTCAATGGAAAGCTGTGAGATTCACTAGCAAATTAATTATTTTTATGAGTGATAGCTGATGACAACCAAGATACTCTTGCCCTGAAAATACCTGTGATCCACTATTCCCTTGTAGAATCATGGAAGCTGAGTTCCAATACTGTTCAGAACAAGATTTGGCTTAATTATATCATCTCTATGCCTATTTCTGCATTAATAACACGTTAACCTCTCGGGGGAAGAGTACATTACTGAAGAAACCATAGTGGATTGCTCCTGAGAGCATCTGAGGGCAAGTGTGTTAAAATTATAAAGCCCTGTGATGATTGTGCTACACTTAATTAACTAGAAGACTCATCTGTTAATTTCTTTTAGAACCCTATTGGTTTATTGAATGGAGCATCTGTCTGAGAAAACAAGGGGGAAATGTTAGTTTGCATTTTCCTCCCATCTTCTGGTTTGTTTTAGATATCATCCTCTAGGTTCTGGTGGGGGCAGTGGTCACAGGGCTGTATCAAACACATTCAGATCTTGATATCAGGAGGAATTATAGGCTATTAGGCAGAACCCACTAGAATTTGATCCCCTTTATAGGATGAAGACTAACTGATGATTCCTCCTCAGTTTTCCTTTTCAGAAGCTCCATTTTCTAATCTACACAGTGGTTAGAGGCAATTGGGTGATGCAGTGCAGAGAGCATTGGACCTGGAGTCAGTAAAACCTGAGTTTAAATTTGACCTCAGATACTTACTGTGTGACCTTGGTCAAGTCCTCAGCTTTAAAATGAGATAAACATGAGATAAAAGAACCTCTACCTCTTAGGGTTGTTTAAGGGTCAAATGAGATCATTTTTGTAAAGAATTTGCATAGTATCTGGCATTTAGTAGATACTATATAAATGCTTACTTTCTTGCTTTCCCTTCATTCCTTTGGTGGTGAGGTGGTGGATAAACTGAGGCATGAGAGCCAATTTGTATGGCAAAGAATCAGGGATTTAGAGTAAAATCTGACGTAAAGGAGAAAAATAGCAAAAGCCTAAGACTATTTTGAAGCTCCATAAGCTGTGGTTTCTCAATCAATAAACATTTATTAAGCACCTACTATATGACAGACAATATGGACAAAAAAAAAATGGAAAAAGGAAGTTGCTGCCCTCAAAGAACTTATAGTCTGTTGAGGGAAACAACATATCAATATAACATGTAAACACAAGGCAAGTCATATACAGGATAAATAAGAAAAAAATTAATAGAAGGAAGGCACTGAAAGTAAGGAGGTTAGGGGACATTTTAGAGAAAGTAGAATTTTAGCTGGGACATACAGGCTTCTGAGTTTTAAAAATTATTCAGCTAAAGAAGGCCATGGTTTAAACATCTAGAAAATTGATGTAGAAGTGCCAGTATTCAATTTTTTTTAATCTAAATTTTATTGATACCTTATATTTTTATGTTATTATCATTTCAAGAAATAGTCTATTTCCCCCTGCTTCAGCCATCTGACTCCTGTCTCAGCTTTAAAATCTTCCCTTATAACAAGGAAAAACATTAAGAAAAAAAAAATCAATATAGTGTCAGGGTTTGACACTGTATACAGCACTGTTTCTATTGGTACCCCCACTCTACTGAGAGGGAGGAACTAGTTTTCATTATCCATTTTCCAGTACTAAAACTGGTCTTCTTACAGCTATCTGAAATTTTGATTCTTTTTATTTTTTATGCTATTGGAGTTTATTGTGTATTTTGTTTACCCAGTTCTGCTTACTTTTCTAGATTAGGTCACAGTTGTCTTCTCATATTTTTCTCAATTCCTTGCATTCATTATGTGGAAACATTTAAAAAAAAAACTTATTTTTAAAACTGAAAACGTTGGAAAAAATGTTTTCTCTAGCTTAATAAAACTTTCCTTCCTTTCTAGATGGAAGCATATAAGAAACAATGAAAAGAAACCTTTTTATTAAGTAGATGGATTAAAGGTAGTAAACAGAACCCTA
Organism: Sminthopsis crassicaudata; assembly: GCF_048593235.1. Classification (NCBI taxonomy): domain Eukaryota; kingdom Metazoa; phylum Chordata; class Mammalia; order Dasyuromorphia; family Dasyuridae; genus Sminthopsis; species Sminthopsis crassicaudata. Next base: position 269,506,606 of record NC_133618.1, on the reverse strand, counting down.
ACTAAGAGTTGTTCTTATTTAGAATGGAAGATTCTCTATCCCTGTAGGAAATATTTACCCATTTTAAGTATATTTTCCCATGTAAGGGCATTCTCCTTCTTCTATCACCTTAAGGAATTATACTAGGGTTCAACTATGAGAAGCATTTTTGTTCAATTGTTTGACTTTATTGTAACCTCACTTGAGATTTTCTTGGCAATTACCATTTCTTTTTCCAACTCATTGTATAGGTGAGGAACTGAGTCAAACAGGGATAAGTGACTTGTGCAGTTTCAAACAGTAAGTTTGAGGCCAGATTTGAATTCAGGATGATGAATCTTTTTATCTCCGGTTGGGTTCTAAGATCTATTTGGATTTTTAGATATAGATCTGAGGTTGGAACTCTGTTGATTCCTCACAGTACAAACTAGAGGAAGGAGATAGAAATATGATTACTCAACTATTAGGACAATTAAACAACACAGTATTTGCCTACTAGTGGTATTACTATATAACTAGAGAGAAGGGGACAAGTGTAGGAGGTGCTGTATGGGTAGGATGTGCAAGATCTTGGAACTGATGAGATATAATGATTAATGGAGAAGAAAGAAGCAGGAGTGATTCCAAAATTGTGAATCTGTGTAATTAGAATGATAAATACTGCTACTAGCAATGGAAATAGGGAAATTTGGAGGAGGGGAGGCAACAAGAATTTATTTAGTCAAGCCCTATTCTAAGTATAGGAAATACAAAACACACAAAAAGACAGTTCTTGCCTTCAAAATTAGGGGGAAATGACACATAAAAGGGAGGTGAAACATATAGGAGTGAAGAACTACAAAATACCCATATTGGCCCAGTCCTAAAAGTGATGCACCATAACTGGCTTGGGCCCATCCCCAAAATGGAGACTCTAGAAGAAACTCAAAAGTAAGAGAAGGAACTAACATGACAGAGGGAGGTGAGGGCAGCTAATTCATGGTGGTGGAGTCCAGAGAATCAGAAGCATACTGGGGCAGGGAGAATGTATTAAGCTCTACTGTGGAACTGGCCTTTGGTGATACTTAAGTAGAGTTGAAGGGAGAGAGTAGGGCTTGATACACAGATCTGAGAATTTATCTACATTGTCACAGCATAAAGAGCTCTAAAGAACTTGCGGAATTAAAATTGAAAAGTACTTTCTCTTCCAAGAGAAGAAAGGTTTGATTCTGTCCCATTTTATATGAAGAAAAGGGATGTTTTGGTATCAGTTGCTAATCACAAGAAATTCTAGTAGTTACCTCAGTCAGACTCCTAGAACAGGGAAGGACAGAAGAATTCGAAGAATTAGGATGAATGTGTGTAAGGATGTGTGAGAATATCATACCTTGTATTAGTGTGAGCAAGACTGAATGTGTATGTATGTGCTTGAGCATCTCATTACATGCCCTGAGATGCACATATTTGGAAAAGTGTCTTGGTGTGGGTGAGCAGAGGAATCGCATCTAATCTGTTCCTGGCATTTTTCTCCAACTCGTTTTTTATGTTTCCTGGCAACAATGGTTTGGATGAAAAATATCTTTCTATTCCTAATGAGATAACAAAATAAAGACTGAGAGAGAGGGGAAGGGAAATAGCACTGAAGACCAAGATGGATTTCTACTAGGTGTTCTCAGAGCTGGTAGGCTCAGTAGAAGGATTATCTCATAAGTCTTTTAATTGTTTGGAATGAAAAAAACTTGAACAGGATAGTCTGGAGTAAAAGGATGAGTCTCCATCTGTGGGCTGGGTCAATAACTCTCTCTTGAAAAACACTTCCTTCAGATAAAACCCTATGGACCACCAGGATATGGACCACCTTGCTAATTCAGAACCCACTCCTCTGCTTATACATCCTGACTTTGACAATGAATAATTGTGCAACTCTGGGCAAGCTATTTCTCTGCACTGTAGCTTCTGTGTAGATGTCAATAGCACCAACCTCATAGGGTCATTGTGAGGATCCACTGTTGGAATGATCACCAGTCAAAGATAATCTGGTGAAACATTTGCTTTAAGACCACCATTGGGCACTGATATATGGTCCAAAAAGCCTGAGGGAGATGCTGTGAAGTAAGGACTGATAGGCTTGAATTCCCTCTCTGTGTCTGGGTAAAAGAAGCAAAAAGGGGTAAGAGAGGTGTAATGGTCAGGGTGCTAGATTTGGAACCAGAAAGACCTGGCTTTGAACCCCCCTCTATATACTTACTAACTCTCATTGTAGCATAAGCAGTGACTTTTTTTTTTTTTTTTGCCTTTCTTTGTTTCCCCAGTGCTTAGCACAGTACATGACATAGAGCAGATTTATCGACTGACTGAATCATCCTGGATAAGTTATTCAGTCTTTCCGTCTATAACATGGACCTGAATTCTAAATTCTCTTCTCCAGATCTATGATCCTTTGAATTCTTTGAGTACTAGCAATTAACTTTGCTCAATACAGTGAGAAGAAAAGCTCCTTATAGCTTCCTTAGGGAAGGATTGGAGTATTCATGAATTATTTTTAAAGCTTAATGTCACATTTAAATGAAGTTCTGATCCATGAAATAGGACTGTAAAAACACAAACATTTGTCTCAATCCTGTAGCCCTCAAAGCAGGATTTTTTTTTTCAGATATTAAAAGATGGCTCTGTATACCATGGTTGTTAATGAATGCATTTTATGTGTGTTTACAAAGATCCTCTCAAGCAAAGCTTCCAACATCATCACGTGGCTAAGAAGTCACGCAGCAGGCAATCACCTGGCAGGCAGCAAGCAGTCAGCAGGCGTTATTTTATTCAGCCCTTCTATAATAACAATAACAGCTTAAAATTGACAGTGACAAACTCATTTGATCCTACAACCACCTCGGGAGATTGCTAATGTTCATGTTATTCTTTTAATTTTATAGATAGGAAAACGGAGACTCACAGTAGTTATGTCAGAAATGTTCTGACTCTTAGCTCAGTGCTCTTTGAAGGGGAAGAGGGAAGCCTTTTTTAAGCCCCTGCTTTGTTCTAGTCACAAAATGCTTTATAAGTATTCTCTCATTTGATCTCATAACAACTCTGTGAGTAGGTATTATGATTATCTGATTTTATAGTTGAAGAAACTGAGGTAAACAGGGCTAAATGATTTGCCTAGGGTCACACAACTAATAAATATTTGAACCTAGATTTGAACTTAAATTTTTGTGACTCCATGCCCAATGCTCTATTCACTGAGCCATTTAGCTGTCTCTTTATTGCATAGTGCTGTTTGTACTCTGATTAGCACATGTGAATGTTGCACATTTGTGTATGTATGTGTGTGTTTCTCTCTACTTTCAAAATACCAATTCACAAATGTGCTCCAAAATATTTCTTCTTCTTCTTCTTCTTTTTTTTTTTTTTTTTTTTGAGGCTGGGGTTAAGTGACTTGCCCAGGGTCACACAGCTAGGAAGTGTGAAGTGTCTGAGACCAAATTTGAACTCAGGTCCTCTTGAATTCAGGACTGGTGCTCTATCCACTGTGCCACTTAGCTGCCCCCCAAAATATTTCTTCTTCTAGCATGGGAGCTGTAAAACCAAATGTTTCTTTGGAAATAAATCTCAGAAAATCAAAATATGGCTCCTTTAACAGTTTTTGAAAAATGGAATTCTAGAAACATTTTTTGGTAGCCAAGGTATTAACTGAAATGTTCCTTGCTATGATAATCATGACTAAAAGAAAATAGGAAATGTTTATTTTTGTTCAGATACCAAAGCACACAGTAGCCAGCTCTAAATTATCCATATTGATTGAAATCAAGCAAAAGTTACAAAATTAAAATCATTTTAGCCAATAATTTATTTTAGGATCTACTTCATCAAGCCTTTTATCTGAGCTACCAAAAGGGAGGCCTACTTTCTCCTGTTTGGATTTTATGTCCTCTTTTTGTCTATTTCTGCTTCTATTTTGAATTAAAGATAATTATTGAAATGGCTCTCTCTTTACACCATCACCATTTCCCCTCCTCCAAAATTAAAAAAAAAAAAAATTAAAAAAAAAAACAGCAGAAGGTAGAGAGAAGGAAAACAATTGTCTTGGATAATCTGTTCTTGAATAATAAAATTGGATTTCAGTGCTAGTAATAGATTTCTCTTCCAGTTGGATGACAGGCCAGCTGGATATTTCATACTTCACTGAAGCACTAAGCAGACCATTAGTCTGTGACTACTTATTAACTCACTTGGATTATGTTGCTAATGAAGCTGAGGTCACCCCTGAGAGCCACAGTTTCAATACATTATTAGCCCACTGGAATTCTGAAGCCAATAGAGAGTTTCAAGGTGACTTGGTTTAATCCCTCATTTTATGAAAGAAGAAATTGAGGTTTAGAGATATGCAATGACTTGTCTGAGATTATATAATTAGTCATTGGCATAGCTGGGATTAGAACTCAGCTCTCTTGATTATTGATCCTGTGTTCTTTCTATGAGAACATACTTCTTCTAAGATCACAGACATTCTTGAGTTATGGACATACTATTACTTCTGTAGACAGGTCCCTAGAAAGGGCCATTTGTTTTCTAAAGATACAATTTTGGAATTTTGGGCAGTTGATTGTCATTCTATTAGTCTTTGGCCCTTTAGAACTCTTTTCCTAATTACCTCTATCTTTGCCCCACCTTGGCTTCTCAGTCTTGTCAAGATTAATTCCCTTATCAGTGTTCTTGATTCGGTTCTTCACTCCATCCCCCTCCTTCAGGACTATGCTCTTTCATTCATTTTCTCTTTGTTTTTATTTTAAATTTTCTCCTCCTTACCTTTGGTATGCAAACATGCTCAAGTTTTTCCAACTCTCATTCTCCCTGCACACTTTTTCCCTAAAAACCTTACCTGGTACTCATTAGACAATAATAGCTAATACACATTTAAGGTTTGCAAAGCATTTTACAATTATTATATTATCCTCACAATAGCTCTGGTGTTATTATTGTTCCTATCTTGTAGGTGAGGAAACTGAGGCAGCTAGCTGGTCACACAGCTAGTAAAGTGTCTGAGGTCATGTTGGAACTCAGATTTTTCTGACTTCAGACCCAATGCTCTACCCACCATACCACATAACAGTCTGTGTTCAAATACTGTCTTTGACAGTTAGGGCAGCTGGATTGCCCAATAGATAGAGCATGGCTCTGGAATCAAGAGGACCTGAGTTCAAATCCAGCCTCAGACATTTAAGACTTACTACTTCTGTGACCCTGGACAAGTCACTTAACCCAAATTACCTCACCAAAAAATCTAAAACAAGAAGAAACTTAATACTTGTGTGATCATGGGTAAGTCACAATCTCTCTTTATGTACTAAGTTAGGATGAGTTGTGATCTACATCAAGAAAAGAAGGGATTTCTCCATCATGATGAATATGCCCTTCAAGTTACACTTTAAATATTATCTCCCAGTATTATGAGGATCAATTGAGAAAATACATATTTTTATTCTATGAATTGTCACCTCTTTTTCCTTCTTTTTGGAAGCATTGATTTCCTTATCACAACACCAAAAAAACTTTTTCAGCCTTCATTCTCTTTTGAGTTTTTTTGTGGTACTGAACATTATTGACCTTGTCTCATTTTTAAAATACATTTTCCTCCTTTAGATTCTTTGACATTGTATCTCCTTGATTCTTTTCTCATTCTTCCTCCTTCTTTGGCTCCTGTTCTTCTTCTACTGCATTAACTGTGACTGTAAACTAAGTCTTTTTCTCTTCTTGATATCTATATTTTTCCCCTCATCCTTACTTGAACTTCAAACATGCTTGTGGTTTTAATCATCACTTCTATGTATATGACTCCCAAATCTATTTGCTAGATTCCAATTTCTTTATTCCAATGCCTGCCTAATTGGTTTCCCTGTGTCTAGTTTTTTACTCTTCTTATTCTTCTTTCACACTTCAGCCAGTTAGATTTCTAATGCACAGACCTGACCGCCATTACTCCTATGTTTAAAAATTGCCTGTGGTGACCAGTTGCTTACTGAATAAAATATAAACCTCCTAACCTGGTATTCAAGGTCCTTCATAATTTGACTCCAAACTGTTTTTCCAGCTATGATCTATAAGAAAAACTTCATTTGAATAATGTTTTCCTCACTTGTGGAAACTGGTTACTTAAAGTTTATGAAGGGGAGAGTTTCCAAGAGATTGTTAGAGATCCTGGTCTTCCGGCTTTCAGTGTTGAGAAAGAAGACACATAGTTCCAGATTCTCTTCAGATCTCTTAAGGAAGAGAAAGACATTGGGGAAAACACCTCTATAATAACCCTTTTCCCCAATTTATTACACTAGGCAGTTCAGAGAATTTTCCCTTGAATGAGATGTGGGACTTTCTCTTTTAATTGAGCTGAGATATCTTGCTCCCAGTGGGATTCACTTTGTGTATCGACTGATATAGTTTCCTCTGGATACTTTTTCTGATTTCTGTTTGCATCATCTTGGATAAATGGGCTTATTTACTATAAATAAGTTCTTTGTGGAGCTGGCATTTTGGTGGGAAGGGAATCAAGCCCTGGAAACTTAGCTTGAGGCACTCAACTCTATTAAAGGATAGTAGCCAGGATCTCAACTGAAATCTAAAATTTATAACTACTAGGCTAATAATATTTAGGTGGACAGATAAATACAGTTCTAAATAGTTTGCCCCCATTCTCTGACGAGAGCAGAGTGGCTAGTCTCTGGCCTTAATCTCTTGGTTCTTCTGTCAGAAACCAAAATCTCCCTTGAAGAGAGGTAGGTGGAAGAGACTTATAACTATCTCTTTTTGCTCCCTTGCAAGCCAAATCTAGGTGGACCCATGTGGATCCACAAAACCTACATTCTATCAGTGTATAAGCCATGTACATACCATACCTCCTAATATAGCTTTACCCCATTTTATCCCACTTAGATTCACCTTTTTGCTGACTTCATACAGACTATCTTTCCAGCTTGATCCCATACCATCACTTCACACTCAGGCAGGATATATTTCAGTCAAACTGGATTATTTGACATTCCTTGATTTCATCCTTATCTTTCCAATTTCCATGACTTTACATAGTCTCCTGGATCTCCTCCATGACAATAGTAAGCATCTTTGATGAGAATCCATCTCCTTGTTTTGTACCATCTGATTTTAATGATCAGAAGATTATCTATGATAATAAAATATCTTAAAGAATCTTAAATAATTTTTATATATGTATGGAAGGTGAATTTTGGGAAGATTTTAAGGTGATCTAGTTCAAATGAATTAAATATTTCACTTATAATCAACAAAAATTAATTCTGGTATAACAAAGAAAGGATCTTTTGTGGAGCTCTCAATACTAATGAAATCTCAGGTTTGGAACCTCTTGATATCTTTCCCTACTCCCACCCCCCCAAAAAAGTAGAGGAGCTATATACTAAGCAAGCTTCTGAGCTTGCTTCTGATATTTTAGTCTAATTTAAGGTTAGAGTCTGGCAAATAGAGTCATCTTGTATGGGCTAATGAGAATCTGTAGTTAAATTTCAAATATAAACAATTGTATCTCAGAAATCAGCAAGTATTACATATTAGAATTTGATTTATTGTTTTGTTGATTGTATAGACTTAAGAAAATAAAAGACGACACAATAGTAATAAAGATTTAACTTAAAAGTGTGTCTGATGTACTTTCCCCCCCCACCCCCCTTGGAGAACCTGTTGTTAAATACTTACCACCACATTGTTGGATTTTGAACTCTTAAATTCCCATGAATTTTTTTCAAAAAAATTTTTTTGAGGTAATTGGGATTAAGTGACTTGTTCAGTGTCACACATCTATTAAATATCTGAGGCTGAATTCAGGTCCTTCTGCTTTCAGGGGCAGTGCTCTAGCCATCAGCTGCCCATCTTCCCCTGGCCCAGGGCCTTTTACCCTCTTACACTGGGTTTGTTGCAACATCAACAAACCTACCATCTTCCTTTTCTAAAGTTCTTTTGCACTTGTGTCATTACCATCATATGATTTAACAATTCCTTTTTCTCTACTTATTTAATCATTGTTCATAAAATATAAATTTTCTGATGGCAAGGACTCCATTTTGTATTTTTTCTTATCATGATGGCACCAGTTACTATGCACAAAGGCATTCAGAAAATCCTGGATTGATTATTTTGCTGAGGCATCCAGTGAAAAGGACACTGAATGGGAAGTCTGTGTCTTTATTTCAGTATGTGTGTAATTGTGTGGTCCCAGACAAACCACTTCACCTCTCTGGGCTTTTCTTCAGTTTAAAAACAGGAGGTTAGATGAGACAATTTCCAGTATTCCTTCAAGCTCTAATTCCTATGGTATAGCAGAAAAAGCTCTGGACGTCAAATCCTAAGAGACTTGGAGTTCAAATCCTGGCTCTATCTACCTCAGTGTGTAACTCTGAGAAAATTGGTTGTTCTGAATCTCTGAACCTCAGCATTCTCATCTGTTGAATGGGACTTATGATACCTACCTTACTGAGTTCTTGTGAGGAAAGGGCTTTGGAAACTTTAAAATTGGATTATCATCATAATTGTTGTTATTTGTGTTGTCATGCCATTGGAGTAATAGTGTTACTTGATTTAATGTTATAGGAAACAAATGGTTAGATTTTAGAATCTGAAGGGAGTTTAAGAGGTCATCCAATCCAATGTACTCATTTTATGGTGGAGAAACTGAGCCCCAAAGAGGTGATTTGTAATTGATTCAAGGTGACACAGATGGTAAGTGATAGAGGCAGGAATTGGAACATCAATATTCTTTATGATTTCTAGGATACTATTTGCTTCTTCCCTCTTATCAAATGAGATTAAAAAATATTGATAAAAGAATAATTGAGTGTGGGAGAAATAATGTAGCCTTCCATAACTTTGAATGTGCAGCAAATATTTAACTTCCCTCAGGATAGGCTTGAGTTGTTAATTCTTGATTCTTTTTGGTTTGCAAGGATCAAAAAGAATGAAGGAAGTAATATATGATGTGCTTTGATCCATAGAAATCCAGGTTGTTATTGCTGTGATGGAAGATGAAAATAACAGTGTTTTTCTACCTTGGCTTGCCCATAGGATACCAGTTGGAGCAACTATTACATTGGCAAGAAAACCCTGTTGCTTTGCCAGTTTAAGCTTTTCAGTTGCCAGAAGTTAAAGCTCTATCAGGTCACAGTGACCTAAGTTTATTGAAATTTGATCTGGCTAAATTTCTTCCTTCTGTACTCTTCCTCACCTGTAAAGAGCTAGATTTGTTCGTATAAATTATTGTGTAGCCTTCCTCCTAAAGTAGGCCTGAGTTAAGAACTAAGTGATGTAACTGGGCAAGTGGCCAGTTTTAATCATTTCTGTAATAAAGCTGGTATTAGTGAAGGGAGGTCAGTAGCAATGAATGACTATACATTTATTAAGCACCTGTTATGTGCCAGGTCCTATACTAGCTTCTGGAGATATGAAGACAAAAAAGGAAGCAGTTTTGGCTTCCAATTAACTTATATGCTACCAGTGAGAGACAGTATATATATATATCTGTTAGAATCACTGAATGAAATAGTACAGAAGGATGCTCAGAATAAATTGACATCACTTTGTATTTATAACTTTTACATATCATTATATGTTAACCAGTAAGCATTTATTAAGTGCTTACTGTGAGTTCATATTGTGTCCCCCCAAAGAATTTAAGCTCCTTTAATGAAGGCTTATTTCATTTTTGTGTTTGTATTCCAGCTCCTATGGGCAACTAGATGCCACAATGGATAGCACTGGACTTAGAATGAGGAAGACTCATCTTCAGAAGTTCAAATCTAGCCTCAGATATATACTAATGTGTATGATCCTCAGAAAATCACTGAACCCTTTTTGCCTCAGTTCCTCATCTGTAAAAATGGGCTAGAGAAAGAAATGGCAAAGGATTCCAATATCTTTGCCGAGAAAACCCAAATAAGGTTATGAAAATTTACAAGACTTAGAATGGCTGAACAAGAACCAAAATTCCAATTCCTAATACAGAGCCTGCCACATAATAGGAACATACACTTATATATATATATATACACATATATATATATATGTATGTATATTTAAAAATACATATATATGACATTTTTATAAAGAGAGATGTATACCATATACATACATATATATGTATGCATATCTATGTTGTTTGATTGACTTTGGTTAAGGAGACATTTTATTTTTTAAGAGCTTTACCACAAAAAGAGAACCTTTAAAAAGTTTTAGTAATCTAGCTACATAATAATAATCTTTATTTTTTCAGTATTATTTTATTTTTCCAAATACTTGCTAAGATAGTTCTCAACATACATCTTTGCAAAACCTTGTGTTCCAAATTTTTCTTTCCTTTTCCCCTCTCCAAGACAGCAAACAATCTGCTATAGGTTAAACATGTGCAATTTTTCTAAATATATTTCCATATTTGTCATGCTGTGTAAAAAAAAAAAACAGATGAAAAGGAAAAAAAAACATGAAAAAGAAAAAAAAAAGCAAAACAACAACAAAAATGAAAATGCCATGCTTTGATCCACATTTAGTCTTCATAGTTCTCTCTCTGGACATAGATGGCACTTTCCATCTTAAGTCTATTAGAACTGCCTTGAATCACCTCATTATTGAAAAGATCCAATTCCATTTCAGTTGATTATCATATAATTTTATTATTGTGTACAGTGTTCTCTTGGTTCTGCTCACTTCACTCAGTACCCATTTATATAAATCTTTCCAGGTTTTTCTGAAATCAGCCTGCTCATCATTTCTTATTGGACAATAATACTTCATTACATGCACATGCCATAACTTATCCAGCCATTCCCTGACTCTACAAAAAGGGTTGCTACAAACATTTTTACACCATGTGAGTCCTTTCCTCTCTTTTATGATCTCTTCTCCAGAATGGTTGGATCATTTCACAACTCTTCCAATAATGTATTAGTGTCCCAGTTTTCTCTTATCCTCTTAAAAATTTATCATTCTTTTCCTATCATCTTAGCCAATCTAAGTGGCACTACAAAATTGTCTTAATTTGCATTTTTCTAATAAATAATAAACTATCTTTATTTTCAGGAAATTATTTCATAAAACCTAATAAACTTCCTCTACTGAAGTTGAAGCTCATTTCCCTGTGTTCTGTATGGAAAGAGAAAGTTCCTTGATTTGGGAGTCAGGGCACCAGATTCTAGTCCTAGCTAACTGAGACTTTGGATAATGTACTGAATATATCTGAAGCTGTGTCCTCATTAATAAACTATGGGGCTTGTGCTTTATGACCTGTAGGGTGCCATCCAGCTTTTAATATTCTGTGCATATGTGGGTCCCCAGTGTGGTAACCTTTGGAACAGCCTCAGTCCTGGGAAGATCCCAATACTGGAGGGATGAATCTAGTTCCTGGATGCACCAAGGGTTCTAGTTTGCTCTTAGGTAAATGTTACCAGTTGGGACTCAGGTGCTTAGGCAGGATAATCCCTGGGTTTGATTCAGTCCAAGTTGGCATCAGGTAGTACTGTCTAGTACAGGAGAAGTATTATTCAGAAGTTCTGTGATTCCAAAACCAGGGATCCGTGTAATTATCTGTGATGTCCAACAGATATTTGGATAGCCTGTGGATAGCCTGATCTCTGCTTATTATATGAAATGAAACGTGGGAGATCCAAATGATATCCAGTCTATGACCAGAGCTTGCTTTTAAGAGCCTCTAGTGATCAGTGGAGGTTTGTAGTAGCATGGTTAGATAGACCTGGGAAACAGACCAAAACTAACAGGGCTACTTGGAGATTGAATTCATTAAGCACCATGATCTAGCGAGTTATTTTAATTGGCCATTCATGTTCTTTCTCTGAACCAGTTTATTTGCAAGGAATTTGTCTAGGCAATATCACAAACTGGTCTTCAAGAATAATTTGTGGCTTTCCCTCTTAATTAACGATGTGTCATATCTTGTTATGTGGCTCAATGCATAGAGTGCTGTGCCTGAAGTCAGGAAGACTCATCAAATCTGGTCACAGACACTTACCAGCTGTGTGACCCTGGGCAAGTCACTTAATCCTGTTTCTTTCCATTTCCTCATGTGTACAATGAACTAGAAGGGGAAATAACAAACCATTCCAATCTCTAAGAAAACCTCAGATGGGGTGGGGAAGAGTCAGACATGACTAAACCATAACACATCTCATCTTGATGTCTCTCTAATCTATTGGCCTAATCATGAGGTTTGTGAATTCTTTTATCCTATATGGCTTTAGTACTCTGAAGGATAAATTAAAATGATTCATTCTTACAGATATACAATGCTAATCCTGGATTTTCAAGGCACTGACAGAAGCTGTAGGATGACTTTCGAAAGGTCTCTGTCCAATCCAATCCAACACAAGTATTTATTAAGCAGCACCTATTGTATGCAAGGCATTTTAGTAGGTACTAAGGATAAGACAAAATGAAGACTAGTCTCTACTCTTAAGGAATTTGCCTTATATTGGAGGATATTACTAGCATTTTGTTCTTTCATCATATCTCTTCCTAGATCACTCTGTATTGTCTACAACTGACCAGTATCACAATATATATTTCTGATCCAGTAAGCAAGGAGCATTGAAGGAAACCAGAGACACATGACATTCAGGGATTTAAAGATCCCCTCCTATAGGATATACCAGGGTACTATAAGCTAAAACTGATTACATATTCACAGGACCCTCCCCTAGGACATAGGTAAGGTGCAAGTGGCAGCTTGAGAAACAATATCGTGACTAATTAAGGAGCAAAGTTGGAATTCCTTTTTTGTCTTTACAAGCATGATATTTCAGAAAGAAAAACACATTTGGAGATGAAAAACATGGCTGCAAATGGGATCAATTCTTCATGTGCTGAAATATAAATTCAGAAAAAAAAAGAGCAAGTCTGTGTTCTGAGAAAAAACATTTTAGTACATGATATTGCTGTTACTATAGTAACCTAAGGCTGCAGGTTTATACTGACTGTTTTCCTAAGAAAAACAGGAGTTGATATTAATGGACAATAATCATTGTTGCCTAAGAGGGGGAAAGGGGGGGGGGGGGTGAGAGGACAGAGACTGAGAAAGTGAGGAGGAAAGACAGAGAGAGAGAGAGAGAGAAGAGAAAAGAGAGAGAGAGAGAGAGAGAGAGAGAGAGAGAGAGAGAGAGGTGAGAGAGTGAGAAAGAGAGAGGGGGTGAGAGGAAGAAAAAGACTGTGAGAGAGAATCAGAGAGAGAGAGAGAGTGACAGAAGTGAAAGAAAGAGGGAAGGAAGTAGGGAGGGAGAAACAGAAGGGGGTAAAAATCTGAGAGAGAAAAAATGTGTGTGAGAGAGAGAATCAGAGAGAATCAAAAAAGAGTGAAAGAGAGAGAGGGGGAAGGAAGAAGAGAGGGGGTAAGAAAGAGAATCTGAAAGGGAGAGGGAGAAAGAATAATAGAGAGAGGAGAGAAAGGGGGAGAGAGGGGGAGAGATAAAGAGATCGAAGGAAGAGAGAGGAAGGAGGGAGAGTGAGTGTTATTTCCAAGATTTCTTAATTAAGTGCCAAGCCCTCATCTTATTAGCTGAGGAAACAAGCTCTGCTAATACCCTATCATCACCTCTCTTCCAATTCTGGACAGTTCAATTATCTTTAACAAGTCAAACATCTTATCTCTCCATTTCCCTCTTCTAACTTTCTGCTGTTCTCAGATTTTTAAGTATGGGTATCTATCTAGTCCATTAATTTCTCCAGTCTCTCAAAATGGTAGAGAGAGGGAAAGACAGAAGACCTTGGAACTTGCTATATTGATAAAATTAAGAAATAAATAGTAATATTTAAATGAGGGATTCTTAATTTGGGGGGCCCTGGGACCCTTTTGGCAATTTGGTGGAAGCTAAGAACAACTTCTCGGAATAATGTTTTTAAATCCATAAAATTAAATAAATATGGAGGATTACAAAGGAAAAACAATGATTTTGAAATAGTTACCAAATTTTTATTTAAAAAAAATACTCACAGATTCTAGGTTAAGAACACTTGCCTTAAAGACGGTAACAGTTGTTTAGTTGATTTTTGACCTCTATCATTTTTTTTTTGTTATAGATACAGAGTGAAAGCAGCTTAGCATTCTGTTTTTTGAATTAAATATTGGGGCAAGGACCTCTATCCTTTCTGTGCCTTTAAATGTTTAGTTATTTGAAGCATACTGGGCTTTAGTCAGTGAACTTTGCACCAGTCATTTTTAAAATATCAAAGTAGTAGTAGTAGACTGATGGACAGCCCTTTCATTTGTAATGCTAGAATGAATTAACATTCATCACCACTGCTAGTTTGGCCAATTAAAACTCTTGGTCTCTGGAGGGGATGTAGGAAAACTAGGACACTGATATATTGTTGGTGGAGTTGTGAACTGATCCAGCCATTCTGGAAGCAATTTGGAACTATGCCCGAAGGGCTATCAAACTGTATACCTTTTGATCCAACAATGTCTCTTCTGGGCTTATATCCCAAAGAGATCATAAAAAGGGAAAAGGTCCCACATATGCAAAAATGTTTGTAGCAACCCTTTGTGTAGTGGCAAGGAAATAGAAATTGTGTGGATGCCCATTAGTTGGGGAATGGCTGAATAAGTCACGGTATATGAATGTTATGGAATATTATTGTTCTATAAGAAAATATCAGCAGGATGATTTCAGAAAATCCTGGAGAGACTTATATGAACTGATGCTGAATGAAGTGAGTAGAACCAAGAGAACATTGTAAACTGTTGGAGTCCAGCTCCTGTAGTGAATTAAGGGTGTGGAAACATACCTGGGCCAAGTGAAATCCAGATTATGAACTCTTTGAAGTTTATTGATCAGAGAGACAAATATTTGTATATATAAAATGCTCATAGACTTGATTTAAAGTACATTCTTTGAAGTTCCTATAGTTTTCTCTAACAAAGAAGATCTACTGAGATGTAAATGATTAAGCCCTGGATCTTGGTTAATTAGAAAGAGATGCAAATAGTTGAGATATACATCAGGGTAAAGTTTATCATACTGTTGTCTCAAGTATCTTTCTCTCAAATGCTTTTAGTCTCTACCATGGGCTCTTTTTCCTGTCCTAAATTCAAAGGTTTGCCTTTAATCCAGAGTAGTGTTTGCATTTTGCTTCAGTTGCTAGATTATTAATTTATTATAGTGACAAGCAGTCTCTGCTATTTCAATAAGGGCGTTTTGGTGAGCCAAGTTACTGTAAGATTCAAGACCTGGAATGAATTCTTACCTCCTAGCCCTCTACAATACACAGTAACAAGATTTCATATGATCATCAATTGTGATGGACTGGGATTTTTTCAAAAATGAGGTGATGCAAACACTTGTGATAAAAAGCCATTTGCATCTAGAGAGAAGACTATAGAGACCGAATGTGGATCATAGCATCGTATTTTCACCTATTTTGTTGTTGTTTGCTTGATTTTTTTTCTCACTTTTTTCCCTTTTGACCTAATTTTTCTTGTGTAACATGATAAATGTGGAAATATTTAAAAAGAACTGCACATGTTTAACCTATATTGGATTACTTGCTGTCCAGGAAAGAGAGGAAGTGGGAAGGGAGGGAGAAAAGATTGAATGTTGAAAATTATTTTTACATGTATTTGGAAAAATTTAAAGCTATTGTTATTATTTTTTAAAATAACTCTCAGTCTTTTACTTAAAGTTAAGAAAGCCCAGGATCTCTAAAATTCATTCTTCAGGCAAGTTTATTGCCTCAATTTCAGAGATTGGAGTCTAGGGAAGAAAAAGCAAAACCTGATATTTAAACTAACATTAGAGAGTTCCAGAGTTAGATTCAGAGATGCAAGATTGACTATATTAGGAATGAGCTGCTTCTGACCAAGCGACTGAGCATGCCCGAGAAATGGGGTCTTATAAGAGAGCAGTGAGCTCATTTAGCACTATTACTCCTCAGTAGGACATATCTTTTGTTGTTACTGAGTCCTTCATACTCAGGTCATAGTCTGGGGGGGAGGGAAGTTAATCTGTATATTGACCAATTTCCCTATTTCTGGTTTCATTTCAGAGCACTGAAAGCTAGAGTTATGGTAGTATCTGGGAAGGATAAATTGCCAAGCTGAGGGCTTATAGGGTAACAGTTCAAAGCCAGGTGAGGGAAGTGGGGTTGCACCAGGAGGTATGAGACAAATAGCAGTCTTTGTACACTGAAGAAAGATTCCTTAATCTTCCTTAATTCCTCCAAGAAAATGCCACTCCTAACACACTAGGGCAAAGCCCCCATTCTCATGTCCTAGTTTAGCTTTAGAGTGTCTAAATGTTTCTTTAGGAACTGGATGTAGGTTTTATTGGAGTTTGGGCAAGGGAACAAAATTGTTGTTTTTAGGAAATACCTGAGTGTATTAGGTAAGATACTTTTTGTAGGGTATACTTTTATTAATTGTATAGAAAGACTATAAGATGAAATTCTTTTCTTCTCAACCATTTCAGCATTTTATTATTATTCATATTAGCAATAAGATGTGGGTGGATATGAAAGAAGGAAATAAAAATACAAGTAGAAACCCTGTAAGCACACAGTTTATCCTCTTTTCTCCAGGGGGAGAAAAACAAATAGCACAGCCATATCATTTATAAGAGTATGTAGCATTGTGTGCTTGCAAAGGCTTTCACACATTATCTCATTTGATTCTCCCTTAAATCATTATTTTCATTTTGCTTAAGAGGAAATTGAGGTTTAGATAGGTTAAATGATTTGTTTATGGCTACATAGTAAGTGGCAAAGCTGTGACTTAGATACTTATCTTCTGATCCCAAAGCCAATGTATCTCCAACATTGAGCAAAGTATGTGGTACATAATATGCACTTAATAAATGCTTGTTGACTGACTGACTGACTCCAGTTTATCACACAAATAACAGTTACATTTTAAAAACAATTCAACTGCTATTGCTCTCAGTCCAATAGAACACTTGAGTGACTGAAGGAGAAATGAAATAGGGGAATGAAGATGAAACCATAGAAGAAATAAAAACTTGAATCCAAAACTTCTTTCAAAATCCCAAGTTGAGTTGATTTTCTGTTGAGAACAGCACTATCCCCTGTGCTGCTGCCTTTCTCCTCATTTCCTTCAGTTTGTTTTTTTCCCCAGCAGACTTCTACTAACATATATAATATCTCTGAATTAATATCCACTCTAAAAATAGAGATAGAGCTCTGAAACACATATTAAGAGTTTGGCATATCTGCTACAGAAAGATCTTTGTATTTCGCTGTATTAATATATGCTAATGATCAATCAACTAGTTTCTGTTAGGTATCTAGAATAGTTTATGGTGCAGCCCAACTCGTAAAAACTGTCTCTTGAATGCAGCTAGTGGATCCACAAAATAAGTGAAGCTGATGTAATCTGGGGTTCTCTGGAAGGTCCTCATTTAGCAGCACGTGGAAAGGTATTGACACTGGAGTCATATGGTCCAGACTGACTCTAGATTACCATGAAATCCCAAGAACCTTGGGTAAATAGGGATGTCAGTAGGCTGTATTTTTTAAATTGAATTGATTCCCCGTGACTATCTAACCTACATATTTTATCCCGGCTAGATGAAAATCAATAATTTTAAAACAGAAATTTGATTTTTGGTTAAATGCTTTTAGTAAAACTAATGAAAATTTTCTAGAGCTTTAAAATATGTTAAAACTCAAAGTTATTACCATATATTTGAGATCATAGCAGTTACTTATCTCTTTATAACTATCTACTTGTCTATGTATATAGATATATATTACATATGTATACACACACACATATATGCATGTATACAATACCTATATGTGTATATGTAAATATTGTAAATATAAACACAAAGACAAATTTGCCAACTAACTGCCACTCTCAGGGCAAATGAACTAGCTTAGCTGATGTAGTAAGTCATCCTATTGATAAGAAACAGCAAGTTTCAAGAAAATAAAAGCAAATCCGACTTTGAGATAGTGTACAATTAGCCTGTGAAGGAAATAAAAAATGAAGGCAGACAAAATAGAGGGATTGGGAATTCTATGTAGTGGTTCATAGTCATCTCCTAGAGTTCTTTTGCTGGGTATAGCTGGTTCAGTTCATTACTGCTCTATTGGAGCTGATTTGGTTCAGTTCATTGTTGAAGATGGCCACGTCCATCAGAATTGATCATCATATAGTATTGTTGTGGAAGTATACAATGATTTCCTGGTCCTGCTCATATCACTCAGCATCAGTTCATGTAAGTCTCTCCAGGCCTTTCTGAAATCATCCTGTTGCTCATTTCTTACAGAACAATAATATTCCGTAATATTCATATACCACAATTTATTCAGCCATTCTCCAATTGATGGGCATCCACTCAGTTTCCAGTTTCTAGTCACCACAAAGAGGACTGCCACAAACATTCTTGCACATACAGGTCCCTTTCCCTTCTTTAAGATCTCTTTGGAATATAAGCCCAGTAGTAACACTGCTGGGTCAAAGGGTATGCACAGTCTGAGAACTTTTTGAGCATAGTTCCAAATTGCTCTCCAGAATGGCTGGATGTATTCACAATTCCACCAACAATGCATCAGTGTCCCAGTTTTCCCACATCCCCTCCAACATTCTGCATTATCTTTCCCTGTCATTCTAGCCAATCTGACAGGTATGTAGTGTTATCTCAGAATTGTCTTAATTTGAATTTTTCTGATTAATAATGACTTGGAGCATCTTTTCATATGGCTAGAAATAGTTTCAATTTCTTCATCTGAGAACTGTCTATTCATATCCTTTGACCATTTAGCAATTGGAGAATGTCATAGCCATCTTTAATGGTAGAAACCCTTATGGGGTTATAAATTCTTATTACTTATTTTTTTTTTTTTTACTTTCTTATTACTACCAGTAACAACTGCTGACCAAGTGCCAGCAAGAGGCAGAAAGAGCCCTGGGAATTGTAGCAACTCCCAAACTATTGTCTTCCTCTCATACTTTCCCTCACAGCCATCATCTGGAGAGACGGAACAAAGGGAAAAGGGCCAGCCAGCCCCATATACTACCAACTAACTGCTCCTCACAGGGCAGGCAAGCCAGCCTAGAAAAGGGACTAAGGCACCTTGAGGGAGAAACAGGAGGCAGTGTATGCCAGGCAAGGCAAACCATCATTACTCCCTTTACCACCATCTTCCCTTAAACCCAGATGGAGACAGTCCAAGACCTTTTGGAAGAGAAATATTTCTAGACCAGTGTCTTCAGGCAACCACCTGGAAAGATAAAACCCAGTATGTATTATAGCAACATCTGCTGAAAACCTATAAAAGAAAGCTTTTGTCACCAAAGTCCTTGTTACGATCAAATGGTTCAGTATCAGAAACTGATGTGATTTTATAAGTAAATGAAGTTAAAGAAAAGAATGACCAAGTGCTTTACTGCTATACCCTAAGGATCATACGATCTTTCCATCTGATTTGCAGCTAAAACCTTCCGTATTGAATCTTCCATTAGAATGTGAGCTCCTTAAGAATTGGAACTGTCTGACTTTTCTATTTGTATCCTCAGTTCTTATCACAGTACTTTGAACATAGTAAGCACTTAATAAATTCCTCATCCATTCATTTACTGATTCATATGTGAGACACCATATTTATGTACTTTTTTTGTCAAGAATTTATTTTTTTCTTCTTTCAGTCTTTCCCTAGGGAGAAAAAAAGAAAGAAAAACAAAACCTTTGTAACAAACAAGCATAATCATTCATTATGCTTTTAAGAAATTTTTTGTGACTTTAACTATTTAGTGTGCTATACTATCTCTAGCTTTTTTTTTCTTTTTGGCTAGTAGTCTTGGTCCAAAAGGTAATTAGTGGAAATTGTCAATCAATCATTTGTTATCTATCTACATATTTTCTGCTACATATATCTATTTTTCTATCTATTATCTATCAACTATCTATCAAGTATCTAGATCATCTCTCTACATTATCTACCAATCATTTGTCTGTTTTCTGTCTTTCTAGTCTACACTTAAATAAGTACAGTTGTTTACTTTGAAAGAATGTAAGTTCTTTAAACAGAGACTGTTTCATTTTTGTCTTTGTTTCTCCAGTATCTAAGCCTAACCTGGTAAACTTGTTTTTTTAATAGAGCATGTAGTATTATTTATTAAGTAGAATTTAATAAATATTTGTTGACATATTGATTGATCTAAATATTTGCATCTACTTTAGGCTGTTCAAATAATAAGCTATTTTTTTGATAGGAGAAAATGCTTCTGCATTTGAAGAAAGATGATTTTTTTATTTTGGACTAATTCGTTAATAAAAAAAAAAAAGAGAGATTTTGAATTCCCAATTTTTTTCTCCCTCCCTTCTTTACTCCCCCTCCCAAGAAAGCAAGCAATCCAATACAGGGTACATATGTATAATCTGCTGGAACTCTGTCTTCCCAGAAATCAGCTGGAGTCAGGATCACTAAACGTCTTTATTCTTGATCTTTTACAGTCAAGGTCAGAGGGTTAAATCTAGCAATCTCCCCACACATCTTCCTCCCTCCTTTGCCCAAGAGAGTGAGCATCTCAATTCCTCTTCCTTCTCCTACTCCTCCCATACACGTCACTCCCCCCTCTTTGTCCCACCAATCAAGTCAGCACAGAACAGCTAGGGAGGGTCAACCTTCAAACAAGTTAATATGGAACCTTCCAATTGGCAATTAGTCTCACGTGCTCCATTATCCAAGTGCATTCGCTCAGTTCTAGCCCTTTACAATAATCATTTAAACATATTTCCATATTAGTTATATTGTAAAAGAAAGATCAGAATGAAATGGAAAAATTATAAGAAAAACAACAAATAATAGCAAAAAGGAAAAATAGTATACTTCAATTCTCATTCAGTCTCCATAGGTCTTTTTCTGGATGTCGATGACATTTTCCATCCCAAATATAACTATATTTTAAAATTATAACAAAGATTGAGAATGTGCTTTTTGTAAAAATAAATTTATTAAATAATGATTGAAAGCAGATTGAATTAAAACAGATTTGTCATATTCAGACTTTTAGAAAGTCTAGGAATTGACTGATTTCTGAAGTCCTGAGGACTTTGGATTTTTTGGTGCTGTTATGACTTCCCCAGGATCATTGATGTTGGGAGCAGTCATCTCTCTTGGAAGAGCTGCAAGTTAGGGGGATCCTGATCTGAATTCAAGAGGCTTAGTTGGAATATTAGACTCAGTCATTTGGGAGGTTGCATGACTTCCTGATAATCATGTTAGCACCTAATGAAGTGTTACCATCACTTGGAGAGTGTAGTAGAAAATGAAGTTGCACCAATAATTATTTTTAGTTTTGCTTTTCATTGTTTTGGTATGTTTATATGACACTCATTGGAGGTGTAGCTTCTGTGGAATTATGAAATAAAGTAGTTGCATCCTCTCATAGCTAAGTTGAGATTTTGTTTAATCTCCAGCTAGTAAAGACATGTTTAAGAAATTCTTTGTGCAAGGTGTGAGCTTCTCTCTCATTTGGTGTCCTTATAAAGAGAAGTACCCCATGACAGATGTATGTGTAAAGTAAAATAGATGAGTATTGATGCTATTTTTAAAAGGGATCTTCATGGATTGGAAATCCTATTACCTTCCTGGGTAACTTGTTTCATTATTTAATTACTCTTATGAGCAAGAAGTTCTTTTATGTTTCTCCTGGAACAACTTAAACCCATTTCCTCTGATTCTGTCCTCTGAAGATGGAGAACAATGTTGGTTTTCCTGTTGCTATAACTCTCAATTAGCTTTCCTGTTGTTATAATTCTCAATAGAACCAAGGACAACCTGGCTATTTATAGTTTTAGGCCAATGAATCAGATTTGAATCCTTTCAAAAAAATTGCTCCTGACCTAATTATTGATAGATGGGGGAAAAAACCAAAAACCAAAAAACACTCCACAGTGGAGTTTCTGAAGTGTAAAGACAAATGGCTTTAATGGAGTCTGGCAAGGTCTGTGGGCAATTTCTATTGTGATTTCTGTTCTCAGTGGATTTCAAGCTCACTCAAAATTGAGTAAATATACAGATTGCTGTACAATGGAAGGAGAAAACAGAATATATTTTACAATTCCATTTCTATCACTTCTTATCTATGTATTTCAAGTGTCTGTTTCTCAGTTTCAAAAGAGAGGATCGGGTCACCTTGAGAGTTACAATTAGAGTTAAGTGACTTGTCCAAAGTCACACAGACAGTGTTAGAGGCTAGATTTGAACTCAGATCCTCCTGACTTGAGGATTGGTGCTCTATACACTGCACCATTTAGTTGCCCTTGGAGTAGTTAATTTCTAATATTAATGAAGTGCTTTTTTTAGGTTATTTCAGGTGATCCTTACAATAACCCTATAAGGTAGGTACTTTTATTATTCTCATTTTATAAATGAAGAAATTGAGTCTGAGAATTTAAGCAATTCCCTAGCTTGTAAGGATTTTAACTCAGGACTTCCTGACTAAATTTGGCACTTCAGTTAATATTTCACCTACCTGCCTCATATTACTTTTACATTTAAATTTACAGTCTGATGGCCTGAGGGAAATTAGTTTAAATGAGCAGCAGGGATAGAGAAAATGAGTGAAAGAGAAAGGGGAGGAAAAGAAAAAAAGAAAGGTGAAAAGGATAAAAAGATAGGAAGAAGAAAGAAAGAGATATGGAAAGGGGGAAGTTGGGGAGAGTGGAGGACAAGGGAGAGGCGTAGAGGTAGGAAGTTATTCTTCAGAGAAAGCACTTCATTCACTTTAATTACAGTTTGGTTTAGCTTTATCTTAAACAGAATCTCACCTTGATGACAGGAGCAATTTCAAAGGAGTCCAAATCCCTTGGTGCATGAAATCTGGAACAGAATGTGAGAGACCAAGTATATGTCCCTGTAACAGCTCTTTCTGAACTCTGACTCTCTCCAGGGGAAATGCTTTTATTGTAACCAATCCATGAATTATAACTTCCCAGTTTCTTGGCACCACAAATCCTTCAAAGATTTGAATGATCAGGAAAAAGGATCTTTCTCCTGCCAACAAAGGAATCCAAAATTTAGAGGCTAAATGTAAGGAAATAATGGCTGCTTATTAGTCAGTTTCAAACTGAACCAAGGTCTTTCTTAGCATTCAGATAAAAGATGTTTTACTTGTTAGATTTTCCTTCCCCTGTAATCAATCAGTCAATTAATAAACATTTCTTAAGCACCTACTGTGTGCTAAGCAATATGCCAAGAGAACTATCTATCCTTACATTGATGTTTTCCTTAACTTTACCTCCATTTTTCAGCTAGTGCAGAAACTGGGAAAATTTTCATTCATTCTTCTATTGCCTCCATTTTCCTATTATGTGGCAGCACCAAAAAGTGATGAAAATAGGAAATGCCTAATGATAACTTTCAATTCCTCTTTTATGCTGGGACTCAAATCATTTTGTAAATTGAAAAAAGTTAGATTTGTTAAATCAGTTTCAAGCTGGTTCTGTGTAATTTAGTTCATAATTCTGGGAATTCACATAAAGGCATGAAAAGTGGAATAATTTAGTCAAGTTTACTCATATTGACCTTTATATCCAGGGCAAGTCAAGATCTCCAGAAAATGTTATTTTTTTCCTGCTCCTGTGCTGTATAATTTAACCTTTAGGAGTGATTTCTTCTGGTCATTTTGTCATAATTTTCATGCTGTTATGTCATTTGTGGATTTCTGCAGAGCCTCAACTGGTAATCTTTAGATCAAGATGCAAAACATATTTTTAAAAAAATAATTATGTAATTAATTAGCCATATATATATATGTATTAAGTAGCCAAATATCCTTATGTAAGAGAAGATTTAACTATGAAAGGAGATCTTCAGATATAAAGACAAATACGTTTCTACTGTAACATGTTAATGATACTTTCTGCAGTGAGGGTGCTCCAGTTTCTATGGATATACCCAGTAACATACAAGGAAAAAACAATTAAGCAGTATTTCTGGATGGAAAAAGCCCAATCAAATGATGTTGAAAGAAATATTGAGACAGGGAGAAGATTGTGCTTTATAGGTGAATAGAGTTTATATGTATACTAAAGGGACTGCTAAATTGAGTGTACTTTGTGATTTAATAAGTTTAATAAGACTATTGCTACTGAACCTATCAATTTAATTAACCATTAAAATATAAGAACTAGCTTTTATAAAGTGCTTCAAGTTTTGCAAATAAATTTATATATATATTATCCCATTTGATCCTCACAACAATCTTGTGATGTAGGTATTATTACCCTCATTTTATAGATGAGGAAACTCAGACTAGGAGCAGTAAGTCTCTTGCTCAGAGTGATATAGTGTCTGAGGAAGAATTTGAACTTATGCTTTTTGTCTCTGTTTCACCTAGATGCCTAAAATATCTTTCATTTTATCACTATAAAATAAATTATAATACATGTAACATCATTATATCCAATAATTTTCTTTCAAAAAATAGGAATCCATATTATGGGTGACTGAAATAGAGCTGTGATTAGTTTGTGTAGTAAGAGTAAGATGGAATAGAAATTGTGTACTCTTCATTCAGACTTTGATTCTTAGGAGATTTATATTCTTAACCATATAAATTCTTTGAAAATTCTTTAAGCATATTTTACTTTTTAATCAGAATTTCTCTCTTTTAAGAAGTGTACACAAACTAGGTATTTTCATTTTGATTGTCTGGCAAAAATAGGTGGCATTTCTCTTCAATCAGTTATACTATACTTTTTAGGGCACGCTTCACAAGAAATCCTTGACATCAGAATTGTTTATTTTAGCCAAGGATTGTTGTAGATAATAGAAGAGACAATTTTCTAGTTCAATGTCTAATTTCCATGAAGTTTCCTGAATTCCCTGTTTTAGAAGTTGCTCCCTTTTCTGAAATTTTATTACAGTTACTCTACATTGTTAATTCTACAATGCCATAGTTGGATAGAAATATGGTCTCCTTATATTGTCACTCTTCAGTGATGTGTAACAGCTAATTCATCTCTTCTCTTAAATGACTTTTATCTATATCTTTCCATCAACCCTTAAAAGAGGAATTATTCGGCAACCTGGGGACATCTTTAGCTTGGTCTTCTGATTTTCCTTAGGAACCATTGACTGAGTTGGCCATGTTAGCTTTCACTATTTTTACACAACCACCTTTTTGGATCAAACATTTTCTTAGTAACTTTTACACCTGTCAATTAAAGTCCTTCACAACCTGGCTTCAATTCATTTTACTAGAATAATTTCACATTGCTCCCTTCTGTATCTTCTATCTATCTAGACAAACTGGCTTACTTCTTATTATTCACTTTACACATTTTTCCATCTTCTGATTTTGTACCTTTACACAAATGGTCCCCCATATCTGGGATGTTTTTTATTTTTACTTTTGTCTTTTGAAATCTATTCTTCCTTCAAGGCTCAACTCAATTGTTGACTCCTACATGAGGTCTCTCCAGATGCCTGGGTTGTTACTACTCTCTCAAATTACTATGCACACATTTACATAAAGTGATATTGTTAAGGGATCTTTTTTTGTTATATAGAAAAACAATTTATTCTATCATAAGCACTTACAGTTAGTCATAGACAGTAACAGGTTGCTGGTTGGACAAATTCCCTATTGTATAAAACGAGCAGTCAAGGACTAATTCCGCTTATGTGGGGTATATTGTTTTTTTTTTTTTTTATAAGACTATGCTAAAAAGCTATTAGAAATAATATGTGGGGTATATTGGAAAAGAAAATTTTTAAAGAAAGAGAAAAAGGAAAAAAAGCCATCCAGAATTAATTTTAAAGTATGTTTCAACATCACCAACAAAATCCAACAGCAAGAGATACAAAGAGAAATTCCATTCAAAATAACTGTCGATACCATAAAATATTTGGGAATCTATCTGCCAAAGGAAAGTCAGGAATTATATGAGCAAAACTACAAAAGATTTTCCACACAAATAAAGTCAGATTTAAGTATTTGGAAAAATATTAAGTGCTCTTGGATAGGCCGAGAGAATATAATAAAGATGACAATACTACCTAAACTAATCTATTTATTTAGTGCTATATCAATCCGACTCCCAAGAAACTATTTTAATGACCTACAAAAAACAACAACAAAATTCATATGGAAGAACAAAAGGTCAAGAATTTCAAGGGAAGTAATGAAAAAATATCAAATGAAGTGGCCTAGCTGTACCTGATTTAAAACTATATTATAAAGCAGCAGTTACCAAAATCATTTGGTATTGGCTAAGAAATAGACTAGTTGATCAGTGGAATAGGTTAGGTTCACAGGACAAAATAGTCAATAACTAGAGTAATCTAGTGTTTAACAAATCCAAGATCCCAACTTTTGGGATAAGAATTCACTATTTGACAAAAATTGCTGGGAAAACTGGAAATCAATATGGCAGAAAGTAGGCATGGACAACACAATACCATACACCAAGATAAGATTGAAATGGGTTCATGATTTAGGCATAAAGAACGAGGTTATAAATAAATTAGAGGAACATAAGATAGTTTACTTCTCAGACTTGTGGAGGAGGAAGGAATTTATGACCAAAAAAGAACCAGAAATCATTATTGATCATAAAATAGAAAATTTTGATTATATCAAATTAAAAAGCTTTTGTACAAACAAAACTAATGCAAATAAGATTAGAAGGGAAGCAATAAACTGGGAAAACATTTTTTACAGTAAAAGGTTCTGATAAAGGCCTCATCTCCAAAATATATAGAGAATTGACTCTAATTTATAAAAAAATCAAGCCATTCTCCAATTGATAAATGGTCAAAGGATATGAATAGACAATTTTCAGATGATGAAATTGAAACTATTTCCACTCATATGAAAGAGTGTTCCAAATCACTATTGATCAGAGAAATGCAAATTAAGACAACTCTGAGATACCACTACACATCTGTCAGATTGGCTAAGATGACAGGAAAAGATAGTGAGGAATGTTATAGGGGATGTGGGAAAACTGTGACACTGATGCATTGTTGGTAGAATTGTAAATGGATCCAACCATTCTGGAGAGCAGTTTGGAACTCTGCTCAAAAAGTTATCAAACTGTGCATACTTTTTGACCCAGCAGTGTTACTACTGGGCTTATATCCCAAAGAGATATTAAAGAAGGGAAAGGGACCCACATGTGCAAAAATGTTTGTGGCTGCCCTTTTTGTAGTGGCTAGAAACTGGAAACAGAATGGATGCCCATCAATTGGAGAATGGCTGAATAAATTGTCATATATGAATGTTATGGAATATTATTGTTCTGTAAGAAATGACCAGCAAGATGAATACAGAGAGGCTTGGATAGACTTACATCAACTGATGCTGAGTGAAACGAGCAGAACTAGGAGATCATTATACACTTCAACAATGATACTGTATGAGGATGTATTCTGGTGGAAGTGGATATCTTCAACAAAGAGATCTAATTCAGTTCCAATTGATTAATGATGGACAGAATCAGCTATACCCAGAGAAGGAACACTGGGAAATGAATGTGACTACTTGCATTTTTGTTTTTCTTCCCAGGTTATTTTTACCTTCTGAATCCAATTTTTCTTATGCAACAAGAGAACTTTACGGATCTGCATACATATATTGTATCTAAGATATGCTTTAACATGTTTAACATGTATGAGACTGCCTGCCATCTAGGGAAGGGAGTGGAGGGATAAAGGGAAAATTTAGAATAGACGTGAGTGCAAGGGACAGTGTTGCAAAAATTACTCATGCATATATTCTGTCAATAAAAAGCTATAATTAAAAAGTACATTTCGGCTACCAATTGCTCTGTTTTCAGATTACTGGGCAGTTTACCAGCAGTATATCTGTCAGGTAAAAACATACACCTTTATAACCTGGTGGTCCCAAGTTAAAAAAATTCACAGGAAAGAAATAATATGAAAACATAGCTCAAGAAATATACTAGAGAGCAAAACTATATGAGGTGAACAAAGATATTTTTGTAGGTATAGCTACAACATTTCACATGGCTGTTCCTCACCAGATGAGAAGTAGAAGAAGAGAATTAACAGTCACTAGGGAAGAAAAAAATTGAATAAAACAAAACATTATAATAAGAAATTTTGACTGGTTACAGAGGAAACCAGCAATGTAGCAATTATAGGCCAATCTACAACAGGGATTATCTGGACCCTAGAAGGTTATCCA